>NC_088223.1:11215547-11295547 GCF_036934945.1 Oncorhynchus masou masou | reverse complement strand
GGTAAAACTCTTTTTAGTTCCAGGTAAAACCCTTTTTAGTTTCAGGTAAAACTCTTTTTAGTTCCAGGTAAAACCCTTTTTAGTTCCAGGTAAAACCCTTTTTAGTTCCAGGTAAAACTCTTTTTAGTTCCAGGTAAAACTCTTTTTAGTTCCAGGTAAAACTCTTTTTAGTTCCAGGTAAAACTCTTTTTAGTTCCAGGTAAAACCCTTTTTAGTTCCAGGTAAAACTCTTTTTAGTTCCAGGTAAAACTCTTTTTAGTTCCAGGTAAAACCCTTTTTAGTTCCAGGTAAAACTCTTTTTAGTTCCAGGTAAAACCCTTTTTAGTTCCAGGTAAAACTCTTTTTAGTTCCAGGTAAATCTCTTTTTTGTTCTAGGTAAAACTCTTTTTAGTTCCAGGTAAAACTCTTTTTAGTTCCAGGTAAAACTCTTTTTAGTTCCAGGTATAAAAAAAACACTTTTTTTTCTCCTTCTGCAGAAAGGGTTTTACATGGAACCAAAAGGGTTCTTCAAAGGGTTCTCCAAAGGGTTCTCCTATGGGGACAGCCGAAGAACCGTATTAGGTTTTAGACAGCCCCTTTTTTTCTAAGAGTGTGCAGTAGGCATTCTTTATCTGGCAATTACATACACATTAACCTCAGTCTCAAACCCACTGAGACTTCTCCTTTATCGGCAGTAGATTGTACCGTCTAATCTCCTCTCCAGTTTCCCCATTCAGTGGGAGATGACGTGTTTGTTCATAACTCATAATGTCTCATTCTCTCTCTAGTCCCTAATAACGGTTGAGGGTGGTAAGATGATTCACGTGCAGAAGTGGGACGGCAAGGAGACCACTCTGGTTCGTGAAGTCAGCGGCAACGCCCTCGAACTGGTCAGTACTGAGTGTGTGTGTGTGTGTGTGTGTGTGTGTGTGTGTGTGTGTGTGTGTGTGTGTGTGTGTGTGTGTGTGTTGGTGTTAACTCTTACATGTAAGAATGTGTCTGTTGTATATCCAACTCTCCTCTCCTCTCCACAGACACTGAATCTTGGTGATGTCATCTGCACACGCTCCTACATCAAGGCCGAGTAACAACGTCCACCAAAAAACTATCCTTTACCACACCTGCCAAAATAACAACAACCCTTCACCCTTAACCCCGATCCCTTACTGTAACGACCTCTAACCCCTGTCTGACTAACCCCCGACCCCTTCTATGTTGTCCCGTCCTTCTCTTTGTAGTGCTTCTCATTTGTATGAAACACTGAATAAATTCCACTGACGTTTATTTTCTTCTCTAAAGCCTTCCTGAGTTCTTCTCTGTCAGTCACCTCACAATCCCCATGACAACAGTCACAACACCTACATCAGAGGCTCGACTTTCATCAATCCACAGGGATTTTGCCACTGGCCTGGAGGAAACTCAGTGAATCTACTGACTGTGTGTAACAACCATTTTGTGCCAAATGGCTCATCACGTGTTTCAGTTGTAGCAGCCATCTGGGTGGGTTATGGCAGCCATTTTGTGCCAAGTTGAGATCTGAGGCTGCTGTAGGGGAAGCAGCACATGGCTCCTCAGACGGATCAAAACTGCTGTATATTCTGCTGTCAGAGAAGGGTGTGTGTAGTCATTGCGTGTGCGTATTGTTGGATTCTGGGTAAACTTTGAACATTGAGATATTAAAGACATGATAGATCAGACGCATAGTATATAAAGGAGTGAGAAGGTAATGGTTCTCTGTAGTAAGACAACTAAGCTTGGAATGTGTTGAGTGCAGGGAAAACAATCGCATGTGACAGTACTGACAAGGGGAGAAACTGTTGAAGGCTCATATCACTTAGTTCTCTGCTTAGCAAGAAGGATGCAATGTTGAGCGATACGGAGGAGACTCCACCCAACGTTGGGTATGAATACCACCATGTGTGTGTCTGAATTACAGCTGTGACGACCCTGTGGGAAGAATTAAACTTAGACAATGTCGTCTCGTGTCCGTGAGTTATTCACTCTGAAAAATAAGGACCTAACAGTACGTTGCAAAATCCTGTCCACTTTGACCCATTTCTGAATAGTTATGGCCGTGCGTTAGGCTCATGCGAACCATCATGATCTCGCAAGATGACATTCTTTCCATGCGGCGAAACAGAGTGTAGGTTTGCGAGATCAGGATGGTTGGTACTGAGGCTAGCCGGGTGTGTCTCAGGGCAGGGGAGTTGACCTGTGGTACTATTATAGCAGACCAGCGAACACAGTTTACGTCTTTACGGAGCATCACACGGTGAATAATTCTAGGAGTGTGTGCGTGCGTGCGTGCGTGCGTGCGTGTGTGTGTGTGTGTGTTGGACAGCGTGTATGTGTGTTTTGCCGCAATCACGTCATGTCGGGAAAACTCGAGACCTCCGAGTTAAAATGAACCTAAGTTATTTATGTAAAGCACCTGTCTCTCTCTCTCTCTCTCTCTCTCTCATTTGAAGGACAGAAACTCAAGGAGATGGGAAAGCTTGCTATTGGTTTATTCTGATACTTCCCAAGTGGGAAACTCGGGGTATCATTTTTCTATAACGAGAAAGCAAGTCGGAAATGTCCAAGTTTCCGAAGTGACTTGAACGCGGCATTAGAGTGTGTGTATCACTATTGAGTCCTACTAGGTGAACGGAAATGTTGGTTGGTGCCTGGCTGCCGGCGTGGAAGTGTGTGTGTGTGTTTCCTGGGCTGTGATTCTGTGTGTGTGTGTGTTCTAATTCCGGCACATTCCCTGCTTCTATAGATTGGTGTCGTGTGTTACAGACAGGCTACCAACTAGGTTCGAGGTGAGAGACCCTACAGTACAGGACACCTCTAATTTCTATGTGAATCTGGTCGGGTCACCCAAGAAGGTTACACATTACAGCTTTAAAGTGATGTTCTCTATTTATTCAGAGAACGTTAAGCAACAACTTTATTCTGTGGGAATTTAAGTCCTTCAGCATAATGTTTTTTTTCATATTCTCATAACATTATGAAATCTTTCCAGAAAAACCACAAGAAGACATTAGTAATGTTGAAAGAACTCCAGCCACCCGAGTCATAGACTGTTCTCTCTGCTACCGCACGGCAAGCGGTACCCGGAGCGCCAAGTCTAGGTCCAAAAGCCTTCTTAACAGCTTCTACCCCCAAGAGATAAGAATATCTACTTCTGCTATCTAGGAAAACCAAAGTTCCAAAGTCTGGTCCTAATATAGTGTATAAGAGGTCCTACAATACGTTTTGTAGTGATTCCTATGTTGATGGTCTGTGGTGTGTAATGAGGATCAACCAGAAACTGCACTTGACACTTGCTTATCCCAGTTACTAATAAGCACTCATTTAAGACAATGACTGTAAAAAACGGTTAAATAGCAGTGGATTGATGAGGAATTAAAAAAATGTATGGCAAATTTGTTCATTGGCAAGATTAGCAAACTTAGGCATGACATGCCAGCAACAAACGCTGACACCACACATCCAAGTATATCTGACCAAATTATTAAAGACAAGAATTGTAATTTTGAATTCCGTAAAGTGAGTGTGGAAGAGGTGAAAAAAATAATTGTTGTCTATCAACAATGGCAAGCCACTGGGGTCTGACAACTTGGATGGAAAACTACTGAGGACAATAGTGGACGATATTACCACTCCTATTTGCCATATCTTCAATCTAAGCCTACTAGAGAGTGTGTCCTCAGGCCTGGAGGAAGGCAAAAGTCATTCCGCAACACAAGAATAGTAAAGCCCCCTTTACTGGCTCAAATATCAGCCTGTTACCAACCCTTAGTAAAGCCCCCTTTACTGGCTCAAATATCAGCCTTTTACCAACCCTTAGTAAAGCCCCCTTTACTGGCTCAAATATCAGCCTGTTACCAACCCTTAGTAAAGTTTTGGAAAAATGTGTGTTTGACCTTCTACAATGCTATTTTACACTCAAGAAATTGACAAAAGACTTATAACACGCTTATAGGGAAGGTCATTCAACAAGCACAGCACTTACACAAATGACTGATGATTGGCTGAGAGAAATGGATGATGAAAAGATTGTGGGAGGGGCTGTTTCGTTAGACATCACACATTTATCCATCATCGTCTGCTGCTGGAAAAAGGACTGAAGCGTTATGGCTCTACACCCCCTGCTACATTGTGGATAAAGAGTGACCTGTCTAACAGAACACAGAGGGTGTTCTAGAATGTGTTATGGCTCTACACCCCCTGCTATATTGTGGATAAAGAGTGACCTGTCTAACAAAACACAGAGGGTGTTCTAGAATGTGTTATTGCTCTACACCCCCTGCTACATTGTGGATAAAGAGTGACCTGTCTAACAGAACACAGAGGGTGTTCTAGAATGTGTTATGGCTCTACACCCCCTGCTATATTGTGGATAAAGAGTGACCTGTCTAACAGAACACAGAGGGTGTTCTAGAATGTGTTATGGCTCTACACCCCCTGCTATATTGTGGATAAAGAGTGACCTGTCTAACAGAACACAGGGGGTGTTCTAGAATGTGTTATGGCTCTACACCCCCTGCTATATTGTGGATAAAGAGTGACCTGTCTAACAGAACACAGAGGGTGTTCTAGAATGTTCTTACTCTTTTCAATCTTTACTAACGACATGCCAATTGCTTTGAGTGTTCCTATGTGTGCGGATGACACAACACTATACATGTCAGCTACTACAGTGACTGAAATGACTGAAACACTTAACAAAGAGCTGCAGTTAGTTTCAGAATGAGTGGCAAGGAATAAGTTAGTCATAAATATATATATATTTTTTTAACTTAAAAGCATTGTATTTGGGACAAGTCATTCCCTAAACCCTAAACCTCAACTAAATCTTGTAATAAATAATGTGGAGATTGATCACGTTTGATCAAGTGTAAACTGAGATGGGGAGAAGGCTTCTGAAGATGTTAAACACTTCTCCAGGCATTGTGAGATCTGGATACAACCACATGGTAGGTCTGGTCTGAAAACAACACTACTCTCCTCAGTTTTAATAATAGATCTGAGGAAACTGGATATACAGTACCAGTCAAAAGTTAAGACACCCTTTTCTTGATTTTTACTATTTTCTACATTCTAGAATAATAGTGAAGACATCAAAACTCTGAAATAACACATATGGAATCATGTAGTAACTAAACAAGTATTAAACAAATCAAAATATAATTATATTTTAGATTCTTCAAAATAGCCACCTGTTTGCCTTAATGACAGCTTTGCATACTCTTGGTATTCTCTCAACCAGCTTCACCTGGAATGCTTTTCCAACAGTCTTGAAGGAGTTCCCACATATGCTGAGCACTTGTTGGCTGCTTTTCCTTCACTCCGCGGTCCAACACATCCCAAACCATCTCAATTGGGTTGAGGTCGGGTGATTGTGGAGGCCAGGTCATCTGATGCAGCACTACATCACTCTCCTTCTTGGTCAAATAGCCTTTACACAGCCTGGAGGTGTGTTGGGTCATTGTCCTGTTGAAAAACAAATGATAGTCCCACTAAGCGCAAACCAGGTGGGATGGTGTATCGCTGCAGAATGCTGTGGTAGCTATGCTGGTTAAGTGTACCTTGAATTCTAAATAAATCACTGACAGTGTCACCAGCAAAGCACCCCCACACCATCACACGTCCTCCTCTACGCTTCACAGTGCGAACCACACATCCGGAAATCATCCTTTCACCTACTCCTACTTTTTGGTTTCACAACGGCTGGTGGAACCAAAAATCTCCAATTTGGACTCATCAGACCAAAGGACAGATTTCCAACGGTCTAATGTTCATTGTTTGTGTTTCTTGGCCCAATCAAGCCTCTTCTTCTTATTGGTGTCCTTTAGTAGTTAGACAAAGATGTTTTCTTCAACAAGCACAGGATGTACTACTAACATCCGACAGGCCGACATCCCCGTTATCGGCAAGAGAAAGAGACGCAGGTACAGAGGACACAGAGCGGGGTGCCTCGTAAGGATCTGCAGAAGGCGAGTGGGAAAGCTGCCGTTACCGTCAATATTACTCGCCAAAGTGCAATCATTGGACAATAAACTAGACGAGGTACGATCACCAATATCCTACCAACGGGATATTCATTGGTTTGTGCATATTTGTAAACAACAGCTGGTGCAGGAAATCCCTAGATTTTGCTCGCCTGAAGTAGAGTATATTGTGATAAACTGCAGGCCACACCACTTGCCTAGAGAGTTCTCAGCTATACTTTTCGTGGCTGTTTATTTACCAACACAGACAGATGCTGGCACTAAGACCGCACTCAGTCAGCTGTATAAGGAAATAAGCAAACAGGAAACCACTCACCCAGAGGCGGCGCTCCTAGTGGCCGGAGACTTAAATGCAGGGAAACTTAAATCAGTTTTACCTCATTTCTACCAGCATGCTAAATGTGCAACCAGAGGGGGAAAAAATCTAGATTGCCTGTACTCCACACACAAAGCTCTCCCTTGCCCTACATTTGGTGAATATGACCACAATTCTATCCTCCTGATTCCTGCTTACAAGCACAAATGAAAGCAGGAAGCACCAGTGACTTGGTCTATGAAAAAAGTGATCAGATGAAGCAGATGCTAAACTACAGGACTGTTTTGCATTCACAGACTGGACATGTTCCGGCATTCTTACGATTGCATTGAGGAGTACACCACATCAGTCACTGGCTTCATCAATAAGTGCATCAATGACGTCGTCCTCACAGTGACTGTACATACATACCCAAACCAGAAGCCATGGATTACAGGCAACATTCGCACTGAGCTAAAGGGTGGAGCTGCTGCTTTCAAGGTGTAGGACGCTAACCCGGAAGCTTATAAGAAATCCTGCTATGCCCTCCGAAGAACCATCAAACAGGCAAAGCGCCAATACAGGACTAAGATTGAATCGTACTACACTGAGTCGTACTACACCGGCTCCGACGCTCGTCTTATGTGGAAGGGCTTGTAAACTATTACAGACTACAAAGGGAAGCACAGACATGAGCTGCCCAGTGACACGAGCCTACCAGATGAGCTAAATCACTTCTATGCTTGCATCGAGGCAAGCAACACTGAGGCATGCATGAGAGCATCAGCTGTTCCGGACGACTGTGTGATCACGCTCTCCGTAGCCAACGTGAGTAAGACCTTTAAACAGGTCAACATTCACAAGGCTGCGGGGCCAGACGCATTACCAGGACGTGTGCTCCGGGCATGTGCTGACCAACTGGCAGGTGTCTTCACTGACATTTTCAACATGTCCCTGATTGAGTCTGTAATACCAACAGGTTTCAAGCAGACCACCATAGTCCCTGTGCCCAAGAACACAAAGGCAACCTGCCTAGATGACTACAGACCCGTAGCACTCACGTCGGTAGCCATGAAGTGCTTTGAAAGGCTGATAATGGCTCACATCAACACCATTATCCCAGAAACCCTAGACCCACTCCAGTTTGCATAATGCCCAAACAGATCCACAGATGATGCAATCTCTAAACTCTCCTTCCAAACTCACATTCAGCATCTCCAATCCAAAATTAAATCTAGAATCGGCTTCCTATTTTGCAAACAAAGCATCATTCACTCAAGCAGCCAAACATATCCTACCGATCCTTGACTTTGGCGAAGTCATTTACAAAATAGCCTCCAACACTCTAATCAGCATATTGGATGCAGTCTATCACAGTGCCATCCGTTTTGTCACCAAAGCCCCATATACTACCCACCACTGCAACCTGTATGCTCTAGTTGGCTGCCCTCGCTTCATATTCGTCGCCAAACCCACTGGCTCCAGGTCATCAAGTCTTTGCTAGGTAAAGCCCCACCTTATCTCAGCTCACTGGTCACCATAACTACACCCACCCGTAGCACGCGCTCCAGCAGGTATATTTCACTGGTCACACCCAAAAGCCAATTCCTCCTTTGGCCACCTTTCCTTCCAGTTCTCTGCTGCCAATGACTGGAACAAATTGCATAAATCACTGAAGTTGGAGACTCATATCTCCCTCACTAACTTTAAGCATCAGCTATCAGAGCAGCTTACAGATAATGAGCATCTGCTAAATGACTTAAATGAAATGATAATTGCATCTGTAAATAGCCCATCCAACTACCTCATCCCCATATTGTTTTTATTTATTTTTGCTCCTTTACACCCCAGTATCTCTACTTGCACATTCATCTTCTGCACATCTATCACTCCCGTGTTTAATTGCGAAATTGTAATTATTTCGCCACTACCGTCTTTTTATTGCCTTACCTCCCTAATCTTACTTCACTTGCACACACTGTACATAGACTTCTCTATTGTGTTATTGACTGTACGTTTGTTTATTCCAGGTGTAACTCTGTGTTGTTTTTTGTGTCACACTGCATTGCTTTATCTTGGCCAGGTCGCAGTTGTAAATGAGAACTTGTTCTCATCTGTCTTACCTGGTTAAATAAAGGTGAACAGAAAAAAATGAAATAAAAGATAGATAAACATTGTGTTCTATCCATCCTTACCATAGAGATAGCAAAATAAAACATTGTGTTCTATTTCACTCTGTGGTTCTTACTTTTTTCTCTCTTCTTCTTCTTGTGTGAGTCCTGTGGAGGTTAACTGGCTCTTTCTGTAGCTGCTGCTGCTTCTGCTCATCATCGCCCTCCTCAGGTATCAGATCGTACTGCAGCCAGGGACCTAAAAAAAGTTGTGGTTATGTCAGTTGTGCCACATTTATGAACCCTTTAAAGAGCATCACATACAGTTATAGATGACTTGTGACACGTTTATATATTTTGAAGGCTTTATGAAGCCTTTATAAGTTGTATGTAATTTAAAGACCGAAAAGGACAGTAACATTTTGGAACCATTTGAAATGAAGCTCCAGAATATCCTTACAATTCAGAGCGTTGGAAATCCAAGAGCTGAA
The DNA here is from genome assembly GCF_036934945.1 of Oncorhynchus masou masou. Taxonomy (NCBI): domain Eukaryota; kingdom Metazoa; phylum Chordata; class Actinopteri; order Salmoniformes; family Salmonidae; genus Oncorhynchus; species Oncorhynchus masou. Next base: position 11,286,672 of record NC_088223.1, on the reverse strand, counting down.
CCCTGAAAATAGTCCCCTGTGTCAGCTGTTAAAAACAATAAACAACCCTACTGTCCAAACACACAGGAAACCCTGTGTCAGCTGCTAAAAACAATAAACAACCCTACTATCCAAACACACAGGGAACCCTGTGTCAGCTGTTAAAAACAATAAACAACCCTACTGTCCAAACACACAGGAAACCCTGTGTTAGCTGTTAAAAACAATAAACAACCCTACTGTCCAAACACACAGGGAACCCTGTGTCAGCTGTTAAAAACAATAAACAACCCTACTGTCCAAACACACAGGGAACCCTGTGTCAGCTGTTAAAAACAATAAACAACCCTACTATCCAAACACACAGGGGACCCTGTGTCAGCTGTTAAAAACAATAAACAACCCTACTATCCAAACACACAGGGAACCCTGTGTCAGCTGTTAAAAACAATAAACAACCCTACTATCCAAACACACAGGGAACCCTGTGTTAGCTATTAAAAACAATAAACAACCCTACTATCCAAACACACAGGGAACCCTGTGTCAGCTGTTAAAAACAATAAACAACCCTACTATCCAAACACACAGGGAACCCTGTGTCAGCTGTTAAAAACAATAAACAACCCTACTATCCAAACACACAGGGAACCCTGTGTCAGCTGTTAAAAACAATAAACAACCCTACTATCCAAACACACAGGGAAATCTATCAAATTGTTACAGAAACGAAAACCCATTGAAATTGGAATAATTTAATTATTATCTATTTTCACATTTGGAAATAAAATAGGTGAAATGTTTACTTTACAAGCCTTTAAAACCAACAATGTAGTTCAAGAAATAGAGTTTACTTCATAAACTAAAGTAAAAAAATGTAATAAGAAGTAACACAATAAAATAACACTAGCGAGGCTATATACAGGGGGTACCAGGTAGTAGCATGGCTATATACAGGGGGTACCGGTACAGAGTCAATGTGGAGGCTATATACAGGGGGTACCAGTACAGAGTCAATGTGGAGGCTATATACAGGGGGTACCGGTACAGAGTCAATGTGGAGGCTATATACAGGGGGTACCGGTACAGAGTCAATGTGGAGGCTATATACAGGGGGTACCGGTACAGAGTCAATGTGGAGGCTATATACAGGGGGTACTGGTACAGAGTCAATGTGGAGGCTGTATACAGGGGGTACCGGTACAGAGTCAATGTGGAGGCTATATACAGGGGGTACCGGTACAGAGTCAATGTGGAGGCTATATACAGGGGTACTGGTACAGAGTCAATGTGGAGGCTATATACAGGGGGTACTGGTACAGAGTCAATGTGGAGGCTATATACTGGGGGTACTGGTACAGAGTCAATGTTGAGGCTATATACAGGGGGTACCGGTACAGAGTCAATGTGGAGGCTATATACAGGGGGTACCGGTACAGAGTCAATGTGGAGACTATATACAGGGGGTACCGGTACAGAGTCAATGTGGAGGCTATATACAGGGGGTACCTATGTACAGGGGGTACCGGTACAGAGTCAATGTGGAGGCCTTATACAGGGGGAACCGGTACAGAGTCAATGTGGAGACTATATACAGGGGGTACTGGTACAGAGTCAATGTGGAGACTATATACAGGGGGTACTGGTACAGAGTAAACGTGGAGACTATATACAGGGGGTACCGGTACAGAGTCAATGTGGAGGCTATATACAGGGGGTACTGGTACAGAGTCAATGTGGAGACTATATACAGGTGGTACCGGTACTGTCAGGATTTGGCCAGGGTTGTTCCGGGTTTTGGTCACTAGATGCCCCCATTGTGCTTTTTGACCTTATGTTTTTTCCCTTGTTCCCCATTATTATTTGCACCTGTACCTCGTTTCCCCTGATTGTATTTAAACCCTTAGTTTCCCTCAGTTCTGGGCTCTGTGTTTGTATGTTAGCACCCAGCCCTAGTGTTCTGTGGTTTTCTGTCGATTCCGGTGGATGCTCTTGTGGAATTCTGTTTTTGTTTTTGAGTGTCTCTTGAGGCTTTTTTGTGCTATTCCTACCACCTTTTGGATTTGCCATTTTTGTATTTAAGGACTTCTCCTTTTTACTTTATTAAATACACCGTCTTAAGTACTGCTGTGTCTGCCTCATCTTCTGGGTTCTGCTGACTATTCGTGGCTCAGTTGGTTAAGTGACTGTTTCTCACTCCGGAGACCCAGGTTCGTAACCGGGTCCTGACAGGTACAGAGTCAATGTGGAGGCTATATACAGGGGGTACCAGTACAGAGTAAATGTGGAGGCTATATACAGGGGGTACCGGTACAGGGTCAATGTGGAGGCTATATACAGGGGCTACCGGTACAGAGTCAATGTGGAGGCTATATACAGGGGGTGCCGGTACAGAGTCAATGTGGAGGCTATATACAGGTGGTACCAGTACAGAGTCAATGTGGAGGCTATATACAGGGGGTACCGGTACAGAGTCAATGTGGAGGCTATATACAGGGGGTACCGGTACAGAGAGACTACTTTAGGGTGGACAACATGGGGCCACAGTGTGTGTAGGTGAAACAAATGTCTGTGCTGCTACCAGTATAGCATTGAATGAATTGTGAATAATGATTAGTGAGAAAGTTAGATGCACAAATATCATACTGCCAAGGCGTCACACCATCACCCCCAAGACATGCTAACCTCTCACCATTACAATAACAGGGGAGGTTAGCATTTTATATCATACCCCCAAGACATGCTAACCTCTCACCATTACAATAACAGGGGAGATTAGCATTTTATATCATACCCCCAAGACATGCTAACCTGTCACCATTACAATAACAGGGGAGGTTAGCATTTTATATCATACCCCCAAGACATGCTAACCTCTCACCATTACAATAACAGAGGAGGTTAGCATTTAATATCATACCCCCAAGACATGCTAACCTGTCACCATTACAATAACAGGGGAGGTTAGCGTTTAATATATCCCCAAGACATGCTAACCTGTCACCATTACAATAACAGGGGAGGTTAGCATTTTATATCATACCCCCAAGACATGCTAACCTGTCACCATTACAATAACAGTGGAGGTTAGCATTTAATATCATACCCCCAAGACATGCTAACCTGTCACCATTACAATAACAGGGGAGGTTAGCATTGTTTGGGGGGTAGGATATTTGTGCGTCTAACTTTCTCACTCATCATTTTTTACAATTAATGCAGGACTATCCGTAACCGTGGTACCGTCCACATTAATGTAGAAGTGTTTAGAAACATATTCTACTCTTATTTACAATGAAAATGACTCCAAAATGACACAATATATTATTTAGCATTAATTTATGTTGGGCACAAAATAATCTGAAACACAACCAAAACAAACAGCAAATGCATCCAACAAGTTGGTAGAGTCACAAGCTTGATGTAATCATTGTGTTCTGGGAATATGGGAACAAATACTAAACTTATGACTACTCTAATACACATATAAGTGAATTGTCCCAATATTTCTGATCCCTTAAAATGTGATGTAGTTTCTAAACGGTTCATCCGACATGGATGAAATTACCAGGAAATTAAAGCTGACATTCTGCACTGTAGCCTCATAGTTGTTGTATCATTTCAAGGTGCTGGAGTACAGAGCCAAAACAACAACGAATGTTTCAATACCGTTGGAGTGTCAGGCTGTGGGTAACTGGTGCATGGAATCAGGCGCAGGAGAGCAGAGATGAGTGTTCATGGTAATTTAATCCACGAACAGCACCAGTATAAAACAAATACTAAAGGTGAGTGAAAATACCGGTCACTCGTAAATACCAGCCATATTGAATCAACCTGAACATAATAAACAAACACGCACACCAACATGGGGGAAACAGAGGGTTAAATAATGAACATGTAATTGGGGAATAGAAACCAGGTGTGTAGAAAACAAAGACAAAACAAATGGAAAATGAAAAGTGGATCTGCGATGGCTGTGCCTCAGCTGCGTCAGCATTAACCATGATATCTAAAACGGAGATATTATAAACAGAAAGCATTAACCATGATATCTAAAACGGAGATATTATAAACAGAAAGCATTAACCATGATATCTAAAACGGAGATATTATAAACAGAAAGCATTAACCATGATATCTAAAACAGAGATATTATAAACAGAAAGCATTAACCATGATATCTAAAAACAGAGATATTATAAACAGAAAGCATTAACCATGATATCTAAAACGGAGATATTATAAACAGAAAGCATTAACCATGATATCTAAAAACAGAGATATTATAAACAGAAAGCATTAACCATGATATCTAAAACGGAGATATTATAAACAGAAAACATTAACCATGATATCTAAAACGGAGATATTATAAACAGAAAACATTAACCATGATATCTAAAACGGAGATATTATAAACAGAAAGCATTAACCATGATATCTAAAACAGAGATATTATAAACAGAAAGCATTAACTATGATATCTAAAACAGAGATATTATAAACAGAAAGCATTAACCATGATATCTAAAACAGAGATATTATAAACAGAAAGCATTAACCATGATATCTAAAACAGAGATATTATAAACAGAAAGCATTAACCATAATATCTAAAACAGACAGAGATATTATAAACAGAAAGACATCACTGAGTGACATTTTTGGAAAAAGTGGACCCCTACATTTTGGCAGATCCATTTGTTGTCTCAGACTGGGTAGAAAACAAGTTGGGTACTGTTAAATCTGTGAAGGTAGCTCGAAGTGGACTTGTGATGATCGGTGTTTCTTCCATCCAAAGGGAGCAGGCGCTTCGCGTCACATGACTAGGTACAGGGCCTGTGACTTGCTGTGCTCTCTGGAGGTTGCCAGGGTCAGAGTAGAACAGAAGGTGTCGTATGCTGAGGCAGTGAAGAGAGTAGAGGGTGATGGGTAGAGGGTGAGTATTAGCCTTGGCCAGTACAGAGTGATATGAATATGTGCTTCAGTAAGGTTGGCTTCCTAGCATTCATTGCCATCGTTATCAACTGCACCGCTGAAATGGAACGTAAATCAGGGTCAGAGTATGTAAGGTTAGGATATGTAGGGTTAGAGTATGTAGGGTTAGGATATGTAGGATTAGGGTATGTAGGGTTAGGGTATGTATAGGGTATGTAGGGTTAGGGTATGTATAGGGTATGTAGGGTTAGGGTATGTAGGGTTAGGGTATGAAGTGTTAGGGTATGAAGTGTTAGGGTATGGAGGGTTAGGGTATGCAGGGTTAGGGTATGTATAGGGTATGCAGGGTTAGGGTATGTATAGGGTATGTAGGGTTAGGATATGTAGAATTAGGGTATGTAGGGTTAGGGTATGTAGGGTTAGGGTATGAAGTGTTAGGGTATGAAGTGTTAGGGTATGGGGGGTTAGGGTATAAAGTGTTAGGGTATGGAGGGTTAGGGTATGGAGGGTTAGGGTATGAGGTGTTAGGGTATGAGGTGTTAGGGTATGGAGGGTTAGGGTATGGAGGGTTAGGGTATGGAGGGTTAGGGTATGAGGTGTTAGGGTATGGAGGGTTAGGTTATGGAGGGTTAGGGTATGTAGAATTAGGGTATGTAGGGTTAGGGTATGTAGGGTTAGGGTATGAAGTGTTAGGGTATGAAGTGTTAGGGTATGGGGGGTTAGGGTATAAAGTGTTAGGGTATGGAGGGTTAGGGTATGGAGGGTTAGGGTATGAGGTGTTAGGGTATGAGGTGTTAGGGTATGGAGGGTTAGGGTATGGAGGGTTAGGGTATGGAGGGTTAGGGTATGAGGTGTTAGGGTATGGAGGGTTAGGTTATGGAGGGTTAGGGTATGAGGTGTTAGGGTATGAAGGGTTAGGGTATGGGGGGTTAGGGTATGGAGGGTTAGGGTATGGAGGGTTAGGGTATGAAGAGTTAGGGTATGAAGAGTTAGGGTATGGGGGGTTAGGGTTTACAGGGTTAGGGTATGGGGGTTAGGGTATACAGGATTGGCTTATGGTATAGAAATTAAAATTTAATTCCCTGGCAATAGCTCTGGTGGGCATTCCTGAGGTCAGCATGCCAATTGCATGCTCCCTCAAAACATGAGACACCTGTGGCATTATGTTGTGTGACAAAACTGCACATTTTAGACTGGCCTTTTATTGTCCCCAGCACATGGTGCACCTGTGTATTTATCATGCTGTTTAATAAGCTTCTTGATATGCCACACCTGTCAGTCAGGTGGATGGATTATTGTGTCAAAAGTGAAATGCTCACTAACAGGGATGTAAACAAATGGATGCACAACATTTGAGAGAAATACGCTTTTTGAGCTTATGGAACATTTCTGGGATCTTTTATTTCAGCTCATGAAACATACGACCAAGACTTCACATTCTGCGTTTATATTTTTGTTCAGCCTATGGCTAGTTTGCCAGCCTTGGCGTTGCTATCCGTCCCTACTTTACATAAGGGTCAATAGATATATACTTATACATTTTAAACCGCATCTTACACACATTATTGTACATTCTAGCGATCTACCTTCTGCAGCGATAATTTATTTTTGTTGTCCGTTTCAGATGTTTTCTTCCGGTTCAAAGGCCATGCTCGACAACCGTGATAACCAATCATTGTTAACAGCGGAGCGGCTAACCAATTAATCGCCCTGCGTACAGGAAGTACTTCAGGTTTCGTACTTGTGGAGAAAGCGGCTCGTCGAGAGAAACGTTCATTCACTTAGGACGACTTAGTTATATTTTACAAAATCGTTTTTTATTAATTTGCTTAGTCATGATTGAGCCAAAGAAGAGACCGGGGGACATGGCGGTGGTTCCTGCCGGTGGAGTCAAGAGGCCCAGGGCCGAGCTGATCGCCGCGGCACAGTCGCAACAACTCGTGGCCATGGTTAGAAAAGAGGGGGTACATCAAAATACAAGGGAAACCATATCTATTTTCAGAAAGTTGTTAGCTAGTTATGTTTTCAGTCTTTCGACTAATGGCACATTCTCTCAAATGCAGCCACAATTAGCTGTGACTGATATGTTGACTGTTTGCTAGCTAAAGGAAGGCTATCCAATGTAAATGCGGCTAGCAGGAAGCTCATTTAGATACTGCTGACAAGGATACCGGATAGCATGGACCAGATTGCTAGTGATCCATGCACATACAGTAACGTCTGTCTGTAAGTCTGTAATATGACAACATGATGTTCTCCTCCCTTCTCCAGGGCCCTCCCCGCAGCTCCAGCCTGCAGGCTCCCATCATGTTGATGTGTGGCCATGAGGGAGAGGTCTACTGCTGCAAGTTCCATCCTAACGGGGCCACACTGGCCTCCTCTGGCTATGACAGGCTCATCTGTAAGTAAACACAGACTTTATATATACAGTACCAGTCAAAGGTTTGGACACACCTACTTCTACATTGTAGAATAATAGTTAAGACATTAAAAGGATTAAATAACATATGGAATCATGTAGTAACCAGAAAAGTGTTAAAATAAATAAAAATGAGATTCTTCAAAGTAGCCACCCTTTGCCTTGATGACAGCTTTGCACACTCTTGGCATTCTCTCAACCTGCTTCATGAGGTAGTCACCTGGAATGCCTCTCTCTCTCTCTACAGTGATGTGGAATGTGTACGGGGACTGTGATAACTTTGCCACCCTGAAGGGACACAGCGGTGCTGTGATGGAGCTTCACTACAACACAGACGGCAGGTAGGATACTCACACACACTTGCTCAGGTCGGGGAAAAACGTGATGTTGTGTAACAGTTGTTGTTATAGTTGTTGACAACACGTTGGGAGAATATGACGTGTGTTTTGTGGCCCTATCCCTGTGTGCAGCCTGCTGTTCAGTGCCAGCACAGACAAGACTGTGGGAGTGTGGGACAGTGAGACGGGTGAGAGGATCAAGCGTCTGAAAGGCCACACCTCCTTCGTTAACTCCTGCTACCCTGCTCGCCGCGGGCCTCAGCTCGTCTGTACCGGCAGCGACGACGGAACCGTCAAGGTAACCGTGGCGACCGATGTTCTTCAACCCTGGTCCCAGACAGCTACCTGGGTGTGCAGGCTTTAGTTCCAGCTTGGTACTAACACACCTGTTTACCTGATATTTTCATTGAAAGATGCTTTATCGAGGAACAGTAAAGAATTGACCTACTGTGATATTATCTCATCTAGTGATCTGAAGATGAATGCACTAACTGTGGATAAGAGCGTCAGCTAAATAACTAACATGTAATGTAAATGTGTTAATGTTGGGTTGGAACTAAATCCTACCACGCAGAACCTGGGGAGTGTTGGTTGACTGCTGTTCTAGTTGTGGGACATCAGTTAGGTGTGTGTGTGTATTATAGCTGTGGGACACCAGTCAGTTGTGTGTGTGTGTGTTGTAGCTGTGGGACATCAGTCAGTTGTGTGTGTGTTGTAGCTGTGGGACATCAGTCAGTTGTGTGTGTGTGTTGTAGCTGTGGGACATCAGTCAGTTGTGTGTGTGTGTTGTAGCTGTGGGACATCAGTCAGTTATGTGTGTGTTGTAGCTGTGGGACATCAGTCAGTTGTGTGTGTGTGTTGTAGCTGTGGGACATCAGTCAGTTGTGTGTGTTGTAGCTGTGGGACATCAGTCAGTTGTGTGTGTGTGTGTGTGTGTGTGTTGTAGCTGTGGGACGTCAGTCAGTCAGTTATGTGTGTGTTGTAGCTGTGGGACATCCGTAAGAAGGGGGCGGTCCATACGTTCCAGAACACCTACCAGGTGTTGGCCGTCACATTCAACGACACCAGCGACCAGATCCTGTCTGGAGGCATCGACAACGACATCAAGGTACGTGTGTGTGTGTGTGTGTGTGTGCGTGGCATGGCTACTGTTGTCACATGGCGTAACATCATAGCACCTCATTCAACCTCTATAACTATCAATGTCTCTTTGTGACTGTGTCACCCAGAGCGACTGTTCTGGATTCGTCACGTTGAAAGATCCAATCTAGCTAGTCCAGATGAGTGAGGAATGAATCACGGAATGGCATGCTCCATCAGAACTCAATCCAAACTAATAAAAAGGCCATTTAATAATTCTACTGGGATTATTGATCAGGTGGTGGCTGTGTAGTGGAGACGTAGTGAGCAACACAGTACAGCGCTCCCGAGTGGCGCAGCGGTCTGAGGCATTGCATCTCAGTGCTAGAGGCGTCACTACAGACCCTGGTTCGATTCTGTTCGGCTGTTTCACAACCGGCCGTGATTAGGAGTCCCATAGGGACTGACCGTCGGAGGATATGGAGGGAGATGAAACCGACCGTCGGAGGATCTGGAGGGAGGGAGACTGGATGATCAAAATGACCTGAAATAGGTTAATGAAGTGAAATGAACAGGGAGATGGACGTCAGACTCACCCAACATCTCTTTTTGGTGCTTGAGGGAGGGATGGGTCTGACAGCATGCAAGCAGTCAGGGGCTCCTGTTTGGCTGGTGCGTGTGGGCCTGAAGCAGGGCATCTGTCTCCTGCTGACAGGTTCTCTGAGGCATGCTGGGTAGCTGAGCAGAAGATATTCACAATCAAAGTTGTGATGACAGTAGCCTGTCACATATCAATCATAACACATTCTTCCAACCACGTACATTCAAAGTAAATGGTAATGGGAAAGGTGTTAAAAAATGACTCGTCATTTACGTATATACTGAATCATCAGATATAATCACGTTTTATTTGTCACATTCGCCAAATACAACAGGTGTAGTAGACCTTACTGTGAAATGCTTATTAACAAGCCCTTAACCAACAATGCAGTTAAAAAACAAGAGTTAAGAAGAAAATTATTGACTAAATTAACTAAAGTAAAAGAGCAACAATAAAATAACGAGTCGATGTGCGGGGGTATAGGTTGAGGTAGTTATTAAGGTAACACGTACATGTAGGTAGGGGTAAAGTGATTATGCATAGATAATAAACAGCGAGTAGCAGCAGCGTACAAAACAAATGGAGGGGGAATCAATGTAAATAGTCCTGGTAGCCATCTGATTAGCTGTTCAGCAGTCTTATGGCTTGGGGTTAGAAGCAGTTCAGAAACCTTTTGGACCTAGACTTGGCGCTCCGGTACCGTCTACTGTTTGGTAGCAGAGAGGACAGTCTATGACTAGGGTGGCTGGAGTTTTTGGCCATTGTTAGGGCGTTCCTCTGACTAGCACTAACCTCTGTAGCGCCTTGCGGTCGGATGCCGAGCAGTTGCCATACCAGGCGATGATGCAACCAGTCAGGATGCTCTCTGGTGCAGATGTATAACTTTTTGAGGATCTGAGGACCCATGCCAAATCTTTTCAGTCTCTTGAGGGGGAATAGGTGTTGTCGTGCTCTCTTCGGGACTGTCTTGGTGTGTTTGGACCATGATAGTTTGTTGGTGATGTGGACACCAAGGAACTTGAAGCTCTCAACCTGCTCCACAACAGTCCTGTCAATGAGAATGGGGGTGTGCTCGGCACTCCTTTTCCTGTAGTCCACAATCATTTCCTTTGTCTTGATCACGTTGCGGGAGAGGTTGTTGTCCTGGCAACACATTTCCAGGTCTCCGACCTCCTTATAGGCTGTCTTGTCAGTGATCCGGCCTACCACTGTTGTGTCGTTGGCAAACTTAATGATGGTGCCTGGCCATGAAGTCATGGGTGAACATGGAGTACAGGAGGGGACTAAGCATGTACCCCTGAGGGGCCCCCGTGTTGAGGATCAGCGTAGCAGATGTTGTTGCCTACCCTCACCAGCTTGGAGCGGCCAGCCAGGAAGTCCAGGATCCAGTTGCAAGGGGAGGTGTTTAGTCCCAGGGTCCTTAGCTTAGTGATTAGCTTTGTGGGCACTATGGTGTTGTCAATGAACAGCATTCTCATCTAGGTGTTCCTTTTGTCCAGGTGGGAAAGGGCAGTGTTGAGTGTAATAGAGATTGCATCATCTGTTGGGGCCGTATTCTAATTGGATTCTAAGGTTTCCAGGATGATGGTGTTGACGTGGGCCGCGACCAACCTTTCAAAGCACTTCATGGCTACAGACGTGAGTGCTACGGGTCGGTAGTCAGTTAGGTAGGTTACCTTGATGTTCTTGGGCACAGGGGCTATGGTGGTCTGCTTGAAAGTATTGGTATTACAGACTCAGCCAGGGACAGGTTGAACATGTCAGTGAAGACACTTGCCAGTTAGGCAATGCGTGCTCAGAGTAACCGTCCTGGTCATCCTTCTGGCCCTGCGGCCTTGTGAATGTTGACCTGTTCAAAGGGCTTACTCACATAGGCTACGTCGAGCGTGATCACAGTCGCCCGGAACAGCTGGTGCTCTCATGCATGCTTCAGTGTTGCTTACCTCAAAGCGAACATAAAGTCATTTAGCTCTTCTGGTAAACTTGTCACTGGGCAGCTCGTGGCTGTGCTTCCCGTTTGAGGTCTGTAATAGTTTGCAAGCCCTGCCACATCCCGAGTGGCGCAGCGGTTTAAGGCACTGCATCTCAGTGTTAGTGGTCACTACAGATCCTGGTTCGATCACGGGCTGTATCACATCCAGATTTGATCAGGAATCCTATAGGGCGGCGCTGAATTTGCACAGCATCTTCCTGGTTAAGGGAGGGTTTGGCCAGGGTAGTCCGTCATTGTAAATAAGAATTTGTTCTTAACTGACTTGCCTAGTTAAATATAGCATCATCGATGCACTTGTTGATGAAGCCAGTTACTGATGTGGTGTACTCCTCAATGACATCGGATGAGTCCCGGAACAGTTTCCAGTCTGTGCTAGTGAAACAGTCCTGTAGCTTAGCATCTGCGTCATCTGACCACTTCCGTCTGGAACGAGTCACTGGTACTTCCTGCTTTAGTTTTTGCGTGTAATCAGGAAGATATATTTAAGGTCGGATGGAGGGCGAGGAAGAGCTTTGTATGCGTCTCTGTGTGTGGAGTAAAGGTGGTCTTTTTCCATTTTATTCTTTCTCTTGTTGCACATGTAACGTGCTGGTAGAAATGAGGTTAAACGGATTTAAGTTTCCCTGCATTAAAGTCCCCGGGCCACTAGGAGTGCCTCCTCCTGGATGAGCATTTTCTTGTTTGCTTATGGCCTTATTCAGCTCGTTAAGTGCGGTCTTATCGTCAGTATTGGTTTCTGATGGAAAATGGACAGCTACGAAAAATATAGATGAACTGTAGACCACACTAGTTATCATGAGATCCACTACCTCAGGCGAGCAAAACCTTGAGGTTGTCTTTAATATAATTTTTTTTATTGACAAATAGACAGCCACCCATTTATCTTGCAGATGCATGGAAGAACCAGCCAACTGTATATTATCCATGTCGTTTAGCCACGACTCGGTGACACAAGATATTGCAGTTTTTAATGTCCCGTTGGTAGGATGGTTTTCAACGGAATTCATCCAGCTTATTTTCGATTGATTGCACATTGGCCAATAGGACGAACGGTAGAGGCGGGTTACCCACTCGCTGACAAATTCTCACAAGACACCCGGACCTGCGTCCCCTGTATCTCCGTCTTCTCTTCATGCGAATGATGGGGATTTGGGCCTTGTCGGGTATCTGGAGTAAATCCTTGGCGTCCGACTCGTTAAGAAACAAAAATCTTTGTCCAGTTCGAGGCGACTAATCGCTGTCCTGATGTCCAGAAGATCTTTTCAGTCATAAGAGATGGTGGCAGAAACATTATGTACAAAATAAGTTACAAATGACTCAACATGACCCTGACTCAACATGACCCTGACTCAATATGACCCTGTGATCGACCATGACCCTGACTCAATATGACCCTGTGATCGACCATGACCCTGACTCAATATGACCCTGTGATCGACCACGACCCTGACTCAATATGACCCTGTGATCGACCACGACCCTGACTCAATATGACCCTGTGATCGACCCTGACTCAATATGACCCTGTGATCGACCCTGACTCAATATGACCCTGTGATCGACCCTGACTCAATATGACCCTGTGATCGACCCTGACTCAATATGACCCTGTGATCGATCATGACTCAATATGACCCTGTGATCGGCCATGACCCTGACTCAATATGACCCTGTGATCGGCCATGACCCTGACTCAATATGACCCTGTGATCGGCCATGACCCTGACTCAATATGACCCTGTGATCGGCCATGACCCTGACTCAATATGACCCTGTGATCGGCCATGACTCTGACTCTCTGGACCTGAAGTGGACAGAATCCTTAAACTCAATAATAAGGCTAAACAGTCAGGACATCTGGCAAAAAACCTCACCATATTTTGAAAAAATGTCTTCCAGGTTAATGCTATTTTTTGTTATTGTCCTGTATCCAAATTCAGCCGCTTGCTGTTGATGAGATTTGAAGGGTTTCGATACTCTCTCAAGCCAACTTCCTACCATTCAATATCTTGGCTCGTTCAGCAGCGTCCTGTTTAGCGGCGTCCTGTTTAGCGGCGTCCTGTTTAGCGGCGTCCTGTTTAGCGGCGTCCTGTTTAGCGGCGTCCTGTTTAGCGGCGTCCTGTTTAGCGGCGTCGGCGTCCTGTTTAGCGGCGTCGGCGTCCTGTTTAGCGGCGTCGGCGTCCTGTTTAGCGGCGTCCTGTTTAGCGGCGTCCTGTTTAGCGGCGTCCTGTTCAGCGGCGTCCTGTTTAGCGGCGTCCTGTTTAGCGGCGTCCTGTTTAGCGGCGTCCTGTTTAGCGGCGTCCTGTTTAGCGGCGTCCTGTTTAGCGGCGTCCTGTTTAGCGGCGTCCTGTTTAGCGGCGTCCTGTTTAGCGGCGTCCTGTTTAGCGGCGTCCTGTTTAGCGGCGTCCTGTTTAGCGGCGTCCGCGTCCTGTTTAGCGGCGTCCTGTTTAGCAGCGTCAGCGTCCTGTTTAGCGGCGTCCTGTTTAGTGACCATAACTATACCCTTTTCGTATCCCCGTCTTGGAGGACAGAATATCTCCGAACACATAAAACATGTCCTCTAGATTCCCAACGATAATATTTCCAATGCCGCGTTTCCTCAGTGAAGGATCTCGTTGATTCCACGTGATTCACGTTGGTCTTCCGTTGATTCTTTCCCATCTCGTATTGTCCAAGGCTTTTGATGGTAAAAGTTTGTAGGTATGAACCCAATTATAGTTTTTTTTTTTTTTTTTTTTTTCTCTCTGCCTTTTCAGAACTTAATTGAGTGCATTGACCCTCGTGGACTTAATTTCTTGAAGATCATATGCTCGTTGGTGTGCATGTGTATATCACCTACAAGGAGGTGATGCCCTCAGATCCATGTCTGAACACACGGGTTAAAAAATGTGACTTGCTGATATCTTCTCGGTAGAGTAGTTTTGATGGAAGGTATCTATCAGAACAGTCTCAATTCGGTGAGGCATGGACTCTACAATATTTTAAGTGTTCCACAGGGATGCTGGTCCATGTTGACTCCAATGCTTCCCACAGTTGTCAAGTTGACTGGATGTCCTTCGGTTGGTGGACCGTTCTTAATACACACAGGAAACTGTTGAGCGTGAAAAACCTCAGCAGCGTTTTAGTTCGACACAAACTGGTGCGCCTGGCACCTACTACCATACCCTGTTCAAAGGAACTTTAATATTTTTGTCTAGCCCATTCACCCTCAGAATGGCACACATTCCCAGTTGTCTCAAGGCTTAAAATATCCTTCTTTAACCTGTTTCCTGCCCTTCATCTACACTGATTTGAAGTGGATTTGACAAGTGATATCAATAAGGGACCATAGCGTTCACCTGGATTCCCCTGGTCAGTCTTGTCATGGAAAAAGCAGATGTTCCTAATGTTTTGTATATCTAAAAAAATACATTATATATATATATATATATATATATATATATATATATATATATATATATATATATATATATTAGTTAGAATATATATAGTTAGAAATATGTGCTTACATTCTTCATTTTATTAGTCTGCTTGCTTCTGCGATATTCGAGTGCTGACATCACTTTTTGAAACCATTCCTACTGAATAAAAGGCAAAGCTTTTTGTCCTCTCATCCACGTCAGAGAGGATGGAGTGTTCAGGTATTTCAACACTGTCTCGGCTCCACACGGTGCACTCTGTCTTGTTTGATATCAGCTTGTTTTTAATTTGATTAATGCTTTGTTAGTTTTGATCGGGACACCCAGTTCCCTGTTTTATTCCCCTATTCTTTATTCTCATTGTAATTCGTTGCAGTTGAGTTTCATGAGGCCCGGTTGGCACCTACAGAACATATAAGTGTCAGTGCTGTATCAGTCCTACTGGGATCTCTGAGAAGGTTGACAATAGAGTCTAGTAGTGCCGAGGGGGTTTCGTGCTTTTTGAGGTCTGTTCGGTTAGATTGTTGAAAAAGAATCACTGGTTTCGATGATGCATAATGTGGGTTGAATACTGTAATAACAGAATATCAAAACTAATAAAAGTCCCATGATAGTAGTGACGGCCCAATACGGCCCAATCACTTATTAACCACAATTTATTCACATGACTTGAATTAAATATTTCAGTCTTTTTATTGCGTTTGTTTTATTTTATGACTTTATTATTTCAGTCATCTCATCTCTATAGAGCTGCTGTCTGACAACGTCACTATTTTAGTCGTCCTTCACAGTAAATAAGGCCTACTTTTATAACTGCTAAATACCAACTATCAAATCACTTAGATTAGTGGTTCCCAAACTGGGGGGGCGAGGGGGCGGTGGGTGGGTGACATTACTAAACTGGGGGGCACGAGGTGAATGTACAAGGTGACATTATTAAACTGGGTTGTAATAGTAGAATACACAAGGTGACATTACTAAACTGGGTTGTAATAGTAGAATACACAAGGTGACATTACTAAACTGGGTTGTAATAGTAGAATACACAAGGTGACATTACTAAACTGGGTTGTAATAGTAGAATACACAAGGTGACATTACTAAACTGGGTTGTAATAGTAGAATACACAAGGTGACATTACTAAACTGGGTTGTAATAGTAGAATACACAAGGGGACATTAAACTGGGTTGTAATAGTAGAATACACAAGGTGACATTACTAAACTGGGTTGTAATAGTAGAATACACAAGGTGACATTACTAAACTGGGTTGTAATAGTAGAATACACAAGGTGACATTACTAAACTGGGTTGTAATAGTAGAATACACAAGGTGACATTACTAAACTGGGTTGTAATAGTAGAATACACAAGGTGACATTACTAAACTGGGTTGTAATAGTAGAATACACAAGGGGACATTAAACTGGGTTGTAATAGTAGAATACACAAGGTGACATTACTAAACTGGGTTGTAATAGTAGAATACACAAGGTGACATTACTAAACTGGGTTGTAATAGTAGAATACACAAGGTGACATTAAACTGGGTTGTAATAGTAGAAAACACAAGGTGACATTACTAAACTGGGTTGTAATAGTAGAATACACAAGGTGACATTACTAAACTGGGTTGTAATAGTAGAATACACAAGGTGACATTAAACTGGGTTGTAATAGTAGAATACACAAGGTGACATTACTAAACTGGGTTGTAATAGTAGAATACACAAGGTGACATTACTAAACTGGGTTGTAATAGTAGAATACACAAGGTGACATTACTAAACTGGGTTGTAATAGTAGAATACACAAGGTGACATTAAACTGGGTTGTAATAGTAGAATACACAAGGTGACATTACTAAACTGGGTTGTAATAGTAGAATACACAAGGTGACATTACTAAACTGGGTTGTAATAGTAGAATACACAAGGTGAAATTACTAAACTGGGTTGTAATAGTAGAATACACAAGGTGACATTAAACTGGGTTGTAATAGTAGAATACACAAGGTGACATTACTAAACTGGGTTGTAATAGTAGAATGTACAAGGTGA
Organism: Oncorhynchus masou masou; assembly: GCF_036934945.1. Taxonomy (NCBI): domain Eukaryota; kingdom Metazoa; phylum Chordata; class Actinopteri; order Salmoniformes; family Salmonidae; genus Oncorhynchus; species Oncorhynchus masou. The sequence continues at coordinate 11,269,844 of NC_088223.1, read as the reverse complement.
CATTAAACTGGGTTGTAATAGTAGAATACACAAGGTGACATTACTAAACTGGGTTGTAATAGTAGAATGTACAAGGTGACATTAAACTGGGTTGTAATAGTAGAATACACAAGGTGACATTACTAAACTGGGTTGTAATAGTAGAATACACAAGGTGACATTACTAAACTGGGTTGTAATAGTAGAATACACAAGGTGACATTACTAAACTGGGTTGTAATAGTAGAATGTACAAGGTGACATTACTAAACTGGGTTGTAATAGTAGAATACACAAGGTGACATTACTAAACTGGGTTGTAATAGTAGAATACACAAGGTGACATTACTAAACTGGGTTGTAATAGTAGAATACACAAGGTGACATTACTAAACTGGGTTGTAATAGTAGAATACACAAGGTGACATTACTAAACTGGGTTGTAATAGTAGAATACACAAGGTGACATTAAACTGGGTTGTAATAGTAGAATACACAAGGTGACATTACTAAACTGGGTTGTAATAGTAGAATACACAAGGTGACATTACTAAACTGGGTTGTAATAGTAGAATGTACAAGGTGACATTAAACTGGGTTGTAATAGTAGAATACACAAGGTGACATTAAACTGGGTTGTAATAGTAGAATACACAAGGTGACATTACTAAACTGGGTTGTAATAGTAGAATGTACAAGGGGACATTAAACTGGGTTGTAATAGTAGAATACACAAGGTGACATTACTAAACTGGGTTGTAATAGTAGAATACACAAGGTGACATTACTAAACTGGGTTGTAATAGTAGAATACACAAGGTGACATTACTAAACTGGGTTGTAATAGTAGAATACACAAGGTGACATTACTAAACTGGGTAGTAATAGTAGAATGTACAAGGTGACATTAAACTGGGTTGTAATAGTAGAATACACAAGGTGACATTACTAAACTGGGTTGTAATAGTAGAATACACAAGGTGACATTACTAAACTGGGTTGTAATAGTAGAATACACAAGGTGACATTAAACTGGGTTGTAATAGTAGAATACACAAGGTGACATTATTAAACTGGGTTGTAATAGTAGAATACACAAGGTGACATTACTAAACTGGGTTGTAATAGTAGAATGTACAAGGTGACATTAAACTGTGTTGTAATAGTAGAATACACAAGGGGACATTAAACTGGGTTGTAATAGTAGAAAACACAAGGTGACATTATTAAACTGGGTTGTAATAGTAGAATACACAAGGTGACATTACTAAACTGGGTTGTAATAGTAGAATACACAAGGTGACATTACTAAACTGGGTAGTAATAGTAGAATACACAAGGTGACATTACTAAACTGGGTTGTAATAGTAGAATACACAAGGTGACATTAAACTGGGTAATACATCATCAGTTCCTCGTCTTGTCAGTCATTAAATCACTTAGAGAACAACTTAACTTGTCAGAAATGTCCAGATCAACCAACATGGCAGCTCACATTTCTCAGCCACTCATATCACCTGAATAAACATTATAAATGGTCAAATGTATAGAATGACATGAAAATTAGCTTTAAAACTGAAACACTTTCTCTGCACCCCATGACAAAATGTGCAGAATTGTGGGAAGTAATCTTTAAAATCAGCAAACTGTTGTCTCCACCAACAAGATGTGAACAGTTTGTGTCATGAACAGTGCTTGTGCTCATAGAAATAGATGCAATATGTTTCCCAATGCTGGAAGGAAGACCCGAGTGAAGATGTTTGGGAACCCCTGACTTGTGTTCTTCTTTGTTTTTTTTCTGTCTCTGTGTCTGCCCCAACACTGACCGGATAAGTAGGCAGCGCAATGGATTGTGGTCATTGTAGTTAATTACCATGTTTTCTGTGCTAAACTATGTAGAATATTAACCTACTATTAACACCCTGGTACATCGCACAGTTCAGGATTTATCTCTAGAAAAATTGAGCTCACAAAAAAACGAACAAAATGGAATTCAAATAATTGAACCGACGTTGTGAATTAGTCGTTTTAAACAAATAACAAAAAAGGTTGGTTATTCACTCTGCACTACATTCTAGACTCAAATGGTGACCCTTAGTTAATTTACAGGAAGGAGAGGTGGAGGGAGGGAGGGATGAGAGGTGGAGATGTCTCATCTCTCCACTCCCACTAGTCTGAGAACACATTAGTCTCAACAGCTATGTAACTGTAGCCATGTGCAGAAGGAGAAAGGGGAGAGGCCTGTATACATGCAAAACCAATACGTCTTTCCCTTGTTACAGTCACATCCCCATCTCTCCATCTGCCACTGGTCCCTCTCCTCTCTTCCTCCCGCCATCTTGTCACCTATCTATCGATCTCTCTCGCCTACTTTAATTTCTCTCTCTGTGACTCTCTCTTTCTTTCTTTCTCTCTCTCTGTGTCAGTTTGTCTCAATTTAAGGTCTTTATTGGCATGGGGAAACACGTTAACGTTGCCAAATCAAGTGAAATAGATAATAAACAAAAGTGTACTGAACAATAAAAAGTTTACAGTAAACATTACACTCAACAAACGCTCAAAGAATAAAGACATGACATTTGTAATATGTGTAAATATGCAGTGTTGTAACGATGTGCAAATACTTAAAGTACAAAAGGGAAAATAAATAAACATAAATATTGGTTGTATTTACAATGGTGTTTGTTCTTCACTGGTTGCCATTTTCTTCTGGCAACAGGTCACAAATATTGCTGCTGTGATGAGACACTGTGGTATTTCACCCAGTAGATATGTAATTTGAGGGAAATGTGTGTCTTTTAATAGGGTCATACATTGGACAGGAGGTTAGGACGTGCAGCTCAGTTTCCACCTCATTTTGTGGGCAGTGTGGCACATAGCCTGTCTTCTCTTGAGAGCCATGTCTTCCTACTGCGGCCTTTCTCAATAGCAAGGCTATGCTCACTGAGTCTGTACATAGTCAAAGCATTCCTTACCTTTGGGTCAGTCACAGTGGTCAGGTATTCTGCCGCTGTGTACTCTCTGTTTAGGGCCAAATAGCATTCTAGTTTGCTCTGTTTATTGTTAATTGCTTGACACATTAGAAAGAATTTATCTTTTGTTTTTCTAATGATTTGGTTGGGTCTAATTGTGTTGCTGTCCTGGGGCTCTGTGGGGTCTGTTTGAGAACAGAGCCCCAGGACCAGTTTGCTTCTGGGACCCCCCCCCCCCCCAATTCTCCCTGGTAAGTGGTTCCTTCCGAGGTTCCACGGAGCAGTGTCAAATGACACACACACAGCATTTGGTTTTGGCTTTCACTGCCTGTGATGGGCAGGACTTGCAGGAGATATGTTTTTTTCAAATGAATTTGATCAAGTTATGTAGCCTATTGATTCATCAAGAATGAATAAATGCAACTAACATTTTCCTCTAATATAACCACCTAGCCATTTTATGAAGTTGGCTTTAGCTAGCCTGCTAGATAGATTCCCAACCTCATAACGAGCTACCAAGCCATTACAGGCTATCAATCAAGTTAGAGTAGCTTGTCTAAGAATCTTAGCTAAACCTAGACTTTAGAAAAATACTTAAACGTCTTTAATTCTTGGATTGTGACGTTATATATACGAGTTGTAGTAAACTCAGGTATTTTAAGTTCGTAAAGAATGAATGTGCAGTATTTTATTAAAATGACAATTGAACAGGTAAAGACGAATGCTTAGATAACCTTTGGAGAAAAATAGATGTTTTTGACATAATTAGGCATAATAATTATGTCAGGGAGAAGCTGTTTTCAGGAGTTTAAAGTTGGCTCACCACCTCTTCATCCTCTAATAATGGGTGCATGACGCCCCTACTCACTCAAACACACACACTTTTTTTGTTTTTTTTAATGCATATTTCACCCCCATTCTCATCTTTGTGGTATTGCACTGATTCCCGATCTCCCTCTCTCTCTCCCCCTCCCCAATCCAGCAATCCAATCTACACCAGTCAAAAACACCTACTCATTCAAGGGTTTTTATTTTTTAGTATTTTCTACATTGTAGAATAATAGTGAAGACATCAAAACTATGAAATAACACACATGGAATCATGTAGTAACCAAAAAAGCGTTAAACAAATTAAAATATATTTTATAATTGAGATTCCTGAAAATACCCACCCTTTGTCTTGATGACAGCTTTGCACACTCTTGGCATTCTCTCAACCAGCTTCATGAGGTAGTCACCTGGAATGCATTTCAATTAACAGGTGTGTCAAAAGTTAATTTGTGGAATTTCTTTCCTAAATGCATTTGAGCAAATCAGCTGTATTGCGACATGGTAGTGGTGGTATTCAGAAGATAGCACTATTTGGTAAAATACCCAATCCATATAATGACAAGAACAGCTCAAATAAGCAAATAGTCCATTATTACTTTAAGACAAGAAGGTCAGTCAATACGGAACATTTCAAGAACTTTGATAATTTCTTCAAGTGCAGTCGCAAAAACCATCAAGCGCTATGATGAAACAGTCTCTCATGAGGCCCGCCACAGGAAAGGAAGACTCAGCGTTACCTCTACTGCTGAGGATAAGTTCATTTGAGTTTCCAGCATCAAATTGTAGTCCAAATAAATGTTTCAGAGCTTAAGTAACAGACACATCTCAACATCAACTGTTCAGAGGAGACTGTGTGAATCAGGCCTTCATGGTCGAATTTCTTCAAAGAAACCTCTACTCAAGGACACCAATAAATAATGAATAATATCAAATATAAAATGTATTTGTTTTTACACTTGTTTGGTTACTGCATGATTCCATATGTGTTATTTCATCATTTTGATGTCTTCACTATTGTTCTACAATGTAGAAAATACTACAAAATAATGAAGAAAAACCCTTGAATGGGTTGTTGTCCAAACTTTTGACTGGTATGTTATGTAGAAAATAGTCAAAATGAAGAAAAACCCTTGAATGAGCAGGTGTTCTAAAACCTTTGACCGGTTGTGTATATCTGTGTGCCTGGGAGCTCTTTGTATGTTACTCCTTTTCACATTACCTTACATCCCGTACGTACCTTCAGAAAGATGCGTGAGAGAGAGACCAGATCTTACCAGGAGGCTACCTGTGTCGCGTCGTCAGACAGTGAATAACTTACTTCCTGTCTCTCTGTGAGTGCAGGTGTGGGACCTGAGGCAGAATAAAATGATCTATGGTATGCATGGTCATGGGGATTCTCTGACTGGCCTCTGTCTGAGCTCAGAGGGATCCTACCTCCTCTCCAACTCCATGGACAACACAGGTCAGTGTGTGTGTGTGTGTGTGTGTGTGTGTGTGTGTGTGTGTGTGTGTGTGTGTGGTTACAATACTTGAGTGTTGTTCTATGTGGCTGAGTTGCAACGCCCAGGGTTGTGGGTTCTATTCCTACTGAGGCCACTCGTGACTAAGTCGCTTTGGATAAAAATCGACGCTATCGGCCACCGCCCAAGATCCCGACCTCCAGGCCACCAACAGCTGGCCCTCAACCATCCAAGACCCCCCACCCCAACTATACACACAGAATATATTATGTACTAATATATGTGTGTGTGTGTGTGTGTGTGTTCCGTAGTACGTATTTGGGACGTCCGTCCGTTCGCTCCCAAGGAGAGGTGTGTGAAGATATTCCAGGGGAACATTCACAACTTTGAGAAGGTAAATGAAGACTTTTGATCAGTGTGAGAGATTCAAGTGTTTTTGATTTTGGAACCGAAGAGACTTTCATTGCCAGTGTGTTTTAATATTCGTGCTCCTGTCATGTGTGTAAGTCTAGTGGCCTGCTATAGCCTGGTTATATCATATTAATTAACTAGTTTATAATACAATGCTGTGTCCACAGAACCTTCTGAGGTGTTCCTGGTCTGCTGACGGCAGCAAGATTTCAGCAGGCTCAGCTGACAGGTGAGCACACACACACACAGCAATACAAACACCCCCCCCAACAAAAAAAAATGCACCAAACACCTCTTGTATGATCCTTTTCTAAGCTGTTTGTGTGTGTGTCCAGGTTTGTGTATGTGTGGGACACCACCTCTCGTAGGATCCTGTACAAGCTGCCAGGCCACGCTGGGTCAGTCAACGAGGTTGCCTTCCATCCCGAGGAGCCTATTGGTGAGAGGACTCTGTTTATATCCGTGTATCTGGCGAATCACACGCTCTCCCTGTCTCTTTCTATAGCTTTTTTCCATTGCTGGTTTAATCTTTGTCTAGTCTTTTTAATTTAATTTGGTCTGTCCTCTCTCTTGTTCTCTAATAGTGACTATTTTATTTTTTCCCCAACAGTCCTCTCTGGCGCCAGTGACAAGAGACTCTACATGGGAGAGATTCAGTAGGACTGTCGTGTGTGTGGTGAATGTTCTGCCCCGGAGCCTTGTGTGTATGGATCCAGCCCCCAACTGTGTGAATGAAATGTACTTTTTTTTATATGCTTCTGTTTAATTTAGTAACATCCTCAGAGACTGTCATTTACTTTAGAATGTCCAGTCACAACAACCAACACCTGTGTTTTTTATTTCTCTTAATAAACTACGTCTGGGGGAAAATATTGTTCTAAGTTATTTGGATTTTTACAAATTATCTTTTGAAAGACAGGGTTCTGAAAAAAGGGACGTTTCTTTTTCTGCTGAGTTTATATTGGCACTATGAAATTATAATGCAAAAATAAAATCCTATTTGTAGAACCTTTTTAAGTGACAAATAAAGTAACAGGGTTGACAATTTCTTCTGAAATCAGCTGTAATCCCCCTGTGACAGCGGGAATGGAAGATTGCAAGCTCCACACAAAACAATTGTATTGTTAAATAATTTCTAGCTTGTCTATTTATGGGTAACAGGGTTGATTGCCTGATGCTAAACCCACTCAGTTTTCCACAACATAAGACCAGAAAATTTGCTTGGCTACCCAAACTCATTGCTCCACCACGCCCACAAACGTTTCTTCCCTGCAATCAAATGGGGCGGCAGTGTAGCCTAGTGGTTAGAGCATTGGACTAGTAACCGAAAGGTTGCAAGTTCAAATCCCTGAGCTGACAAGGTACAAAATCTGTCGTTCTGCCCCTGAACAGGCAGTTAACTAGGCCGTCATTGAAAATAAGAATTTGTTCTTAACTGACTTGCCTAGTAAAATAAAGGTAAAAAAAAAAAAAAATCAAAGTTTATTTGTCACATGCGCGGAATACAATAGGTGTAGTAGTTACAAGCCCTTAATAAACAACATTTGTAAGTTAAATTTGTTTTGCTATTGAGTGAACAATTAGATAAGGAAATTAAACAACAACAACAGTAGCCATTGATGTGGTGTACTCCAATGAGTCGAGATTTGAGTCTTCACGAACGATTTCAACAACACATTGTAAGCATTCTGATTGGTCCAGAGCCAGAACCCCATGGGTAAAGCAATCCAATGGCTGATGACTGTTTTGTACAACACCCCCCATTTTGATGTCACCACAAACGACTTGAATGATTGTAGAGACTGAAGTATGTAGCGACCAAAGAGCGGTGGAAGAATTCCGTTTGAGTCGTCGGGCATCCAGAAAATGGCCGAAGAGTAAAACCAGCTCGCCTGCTTTTACATTATAATGTGACTATTAGATGTTCAATGTTATTTAAAAAATAAATATATTTCAAAAGGAATAACTGGATTAAAACAAGAGTTCAGTTCACGTAACAGAGTTGACCTTAAAATGAGGGACATACTTCAATTAATCACTAATCACATTAAAATAAATCTTCAGAAATTACTTTATCAAAGCAACAAAATAACTAGGGGCTTTACATTGATGGTGAAAACCTGGAGAAATGTTGAAGTTAAGTGGGATAGAATCTCCTTAAGTTACACCGGTGTAACGGATGTGAAACGGCTAGCTAGTTAGCGGTGTTCACGCTAAATAGCGTTTCAATCGGTGAGGTCACTTGCTCCGAGACCTTGTAGTAGTTCCCCTTTTGTGGAGAGATGGGTAACGATGCTTCCAGGGTGACTGTTGTTAATGTGCACAGAGGGTCCCTGGTTCGCGCCCGGGTATGGGCGAGGGGACGGTCTAAAGTTATACTGTTAGACAGGGACATGTCAAAGTGCTGGATTTTTAAATTTCTCCATGTGGTCTATATTAAAGGACACTTCATTTCATATAACAGGCTTTTTTTTTAAACATATTGCTGTCTACAATTTCTACTTAATATATCAAAAGGATGCACACAAAATGTACTCTTTGTGGAAAGACCATAAAGCTGAATGTGTGTTTTGTAATACCTGTCATTACTCTGAATGTATTAGTACTTTGTATCCTTTAAAAAAAACTGACACTGAAACACAGCCATACAACGAGGTATTTAAATAGCTATACGGTTTTTGAGAGTTTTAAAATGTGCAATTTGGATTTAACAATCTAAGTAATACATTCTTTAGATTGGTTTATGCAAATACCATTATAGAGCATGGACCTAGATATTGTATTTTCTGTAACCCTTTTCTGTCTAGTATTATTCACAAACTTTTATTAGATTCGCTGCGAGCCCTGTTTCTTTTGTCTATCTGCTGAATCCCCTCGCGCTCCTCTTGTTCCATTCTCCATGCGGTCGCGCGCACGCGGTCGGTAGGATTCCGGGGGCCGTGTTAGAACTACTTTGAAATTACATTCTTCCTTCCTCCTACGCTCTTCTCCTTGAGGTTATACTTGTTTTGACAAAGTTTGAGAAGTAAAATCAATCTAGTGGGATCACCTACTCTCACATATCTAATCATGTAAGATCAGTGATCGCCACAAGGAAGGAAAGAAGGATTTTGATAGTTCAATCTTGAACACGGCCCAGTTCCTCTGAAACGAGGAGGATTTGCGCTGCCGCGTGCTCGCGCCCGCCCCAGCAGGCACCACCGATTGTTGACAAAGACGCCGCGAGACGGAGAAGAGAGCCCGAGCCTTGGTTTTAAGCCACCGGAGGACTACGGTTGAAAACTCCGTCCGTTTACCGAGAACGAGGAAGGAGCGCGAGCGTCTTGAAAATCAACCGTGAGTCACAATGAACCGCTTTGTGTGTGTCAATTTCGTTTAATCAGCCCGGGTAGCTAGCTAGCTACCTCCATCGGGTCATTTCATTCCTCTTCCCCCCTCCCTCCCCGTGTGATCCGTTATCTTATGCTGCTCATTTCTACCATTTAACCCGCGAGACTTGCCGGGTTATAATAGCTTTCCGTCTTTCTTTCTTTGTGTCTTGTCTCAGTCTCCCCCTCCTTTCGCCATCAACCTGAAGGTGTGGCCGGATCGAGGCGATTCGGTAATAGTGCCTTTGCTTTAAACAGTTGTCGGACTGGCGCGTGAAGAAGAGATCCCCCCGGCAAACCACATGCACCTTTACATACCGACAGAATGATCACAGTGGGCCGGGATGGGTTGGTGTCGGTGTAATTAACGTCAATCTCAAGGAGTCTTCCATACGTAGAAGAACCAGGAGGACGGGGTCCAGGCGAGGTCCGGCCGGGCATGGTGTGATCTGAATCGGGCAGCCAGTCTGGGTCTGACCGGTGACCACCCGTCCTTTCCCCGGAGCCTGCGTGGCCCCAAGCCACGTCCAGAGCCCTCCAAGATGGGGAAGTGTGACGGGAGAGTTACACTGGTGGCGATATGTTCACTGCAGCTGGTGAGTGTTTGTTGCAGTGAGGTGTGAATGGGAAAAGGTGTGTGATGCTTATCCACAATAACCACTTTGTCCCTGTTCCCATCCCTCTCCCACTCCCTGAATCTAAGAGAGAGTGAGAAAGATGGTCTGACTAAAACGTTTGAACTATTAACAGTGTGTCACATTATTGGCAACCACAGGACAAGTGTGTGTGTGTGTGTGTGTGTGTGGTGATCACTGTATTCTGGGAGACTGTGCTTTAAAAAAAAGTAACATCAGGAAAATAAGAGAGCTCTCTTCCTCTCATCTACATCCTGCTCTTCCTCTCATCTACACCCTGCTCTTCTCATCTACATCCTGCTCTTCCCCTCATCTCCACCCTGCTCCTCTTCTCATCTACATCCTGCTCCTCTTCTCATCTACATCCTGCTCCTCTTCTCATCTATATCCCGCTCCTCTTCTCATCTACATCCTGCTCCTCTTATCACCTACATCCTGCTCCTCTTCTCACCTACATCCTGCTCTTCCCCTCATCTACATCCTGCTCCTCTTCTCATCTATATCCCGCTCCTCTTCTCATCTACACCCTGCTCCTCTTCTCATCTACATCCTGCTCCTCTTCTCATCTATATCCTGCTCTTCTTCTCATCTATATCCTGCTCTTCTTCTCATCTACAACCTGCTCCTCTTCTCACCTACATCCTGCTCCTCTTCTCACCTACATCCTGCTCTTCCCCTCACCTATATCCTGCTCTTCTTCTCATCTACATCCTGCTCCTCTTCTCATCTACATCCTGCTCCTCTTCTCACCTACATCCTGCTCCTCTTCTCATCTACATCCTGCTCCTCTTCTCATCTACACCCTGCTCTTCTTCGCATCTACATCCTGCTCCTCTTCTCACCTACATCCTGCTCCTCTTCTCACCTACATCCTGCTCCTCTTCTCATCTACATCCTGCTCCTCTTCTCATCTACATCCTGCTCCTCTTCTCATCTATATCCCGCTCCTCTTCTCATCTACATCCTGCTCCTCTTCTCACCTACATCCTGCTCCTCTTCTCATCTACATCCTGCTCCTCTTCTCATCTACATCCTGCTCCTCTTCTCATCTACATCCTGCTCCTCTTCTCATCTACATCCTGCTCCTCTTCTCACCTACATCCTGCTCCTCTTCTCACCTACATCCTGCTCCTCTTCTCACCTACATCCTGCTCTTCCTCTCATCTACATCCTGCTCCTCTTCTCATCTACACCCTGCTCCTCTTCTCATCTACATCCTGCTCCTCTTCTCACCTACATCCTGCTCCTCTTCTCACCTACATCCTGCTCTTCCTCTCATCTACATCCTGCTCCTCTTCTCACCTACATCCTGCTCCTCTTCTCACCTACATCCTGCTCCTCTTCTCACCTACATCCTGCGCCTCTTCTCATCTACATCCTGCTCCTCTTCTCATCTATATCCTACTCTTCTTCTCGTCTATATCCTACTCTTCTTCTCGTCTATATCCTACTCTTCTTCTCGTCTATATCCCGCTCCTCTTCTCACCTATATCCTGCTCTTCCCCTCACCTACATCCTGCTCTTCCCCTCATCTACATCCTACTATTCTGCTTTTCCTGCTCTCACTCTTGTCATCCTGCTACTCTTTGTCTCTGGTCAAAACTTTTATTTCTGTCTTATTTTCAACTTTTTATTTTCAGTGTTTTTATTAATGTGTGTGTGTGTGGTAGTATGCTGTAGTTGGCGTGTGTTTATTTGATTGTGATATATTGTGTGACAGTGGGTACTTTGGAATACAGCTTATTTTCAGTAGTTTGGGGAGTTTGTGTGTCTGTGTGTGTTGGGGGGTAGTCCCTCGGCTGGTGCTCCTTGCAGTTTCCATGGAAACAACTGCAGCATACTGTGTGTGTGAGTGAGAGAGAGAGAGTGAGACAGTTGTTTCTTTGTGTGTCCCTGTACACATCCCAGAGAGAGATTGTTTTAAATTGCAATAATGTAATACCATAATGATCCCCTAGATGTATCTTGTGATTTATGTGTGTGTGTGTGTGTGTGTGTGTGTGTGTGTGTGTGTGTGTGTGTGTGTGTGTGTGTATAGATGGCAGCGCTCCAGAGACAGGTGTTTGACTTCCTGGGCTACCAGTGGGCTCCTATCCTGGCCAACTTCCTCCATATCATGGCCGTCATACTGGGGATCTTTGGAACAGTGCAGTTCAGATCCCGCTACCTCATACTGGTGAGACACATGCATATATATATATATACACACACATACACACATATATACACACACACACACTAGAGGTCGACCGACTATGATTTTTCAACGGCAATACTGATTATTGGAGGACCCCAAAAAAAGCTGATACTGATTAATCGGCCGATTTTTTTTATTTATTTATTTTTTAAATATATGAAATAATGACAATTGCAACAATACTGAAGGAACAATGTTCAATTTGGTTTAAATAATGCAAAAACACAGTGTTGGAGAAGAAAGTAAAAGTGCAATATGTGCCATGTAAAAAAGCTAATGTTTAAGTTCCTTGCTCATATGAAAGCTGGTGGTTCCTTTTAACATGAGTCTTCAATATTCCCAGTTAAGAAGTTTTAGGTTGTAGTTATTATAGGACTATTTCTCTCTATACTATTTTTCATAGAGATATACACTATTGGTATTTTATGTACCTTTGTCTATTGGATGTTCTTATAGGCACTTTAGTATTGCCCGCCTAATCTCGGGAGTGGATAGGCCTGAAGTCATAAACAGCCCTGTGCATCCCAGCATACACACACACCCCCTAACCCCTCTTTGTCTCTGTGCATCCCAGCATACACACACACCCCCTAACCCCTCTTTGTCTCTGTGCATCCCAGCATACTCACACACCCCCTAACCCCTCTTTGTCTCTGTGTGTGTCAGTATGCGGTGTGGTTGGTGCTGTGGGTGGGATGGAACTCCTTCATCATCTGTTTCTACCTTGAGGTGGGACACTTGTCTCAGGTAAGAGATGTGTGTGTGTGTTTATAACGTGTTTATTATGTATTTGTGTTTTATAACGTGTTTATCATGTATTTGTGTTTTATAACGTGTTTATCATGTATTTGTGTTTTATAAATTGTTTGTAATTGCCACATGCTGATTACAGCAGGTACCTTACAGTTAAATGTTAAATGTTTACTATTTACTTACAAGCCCTTAACCAACATTGCAGTTTTAAGAAGAAGAAAAGGTGTTAAAGTATTTACTAAGATAAACTGGGGGGGGGGGGGGTAATAACAATAATACAAAAATAATTAAGGAGCAACGAAAAAAGTGACAGTATCGAAGCTGTACAGGGGGAACTGGGTAGCCATTTGATTAGCTGTTCAGGAGTCTTATGGCTTGGGGGTAGAAGCTCTTCAAGAAGCCTTTTGGACCTAGACTTGGCGCTCTGGTACCGTTTGCTGTAAGGCAGCAGAGAGAACAGTCTCTATGACTAGGTTGGCTGGAGTCTTTGGCAATTTTTAGAGCGTTCCTCTGACTTGCACTAACATATGTAGTGCCTTGCGGTCGGAGGCCGAGCAGTTGCCATACCAGGCGGTGATGCAGCCAGTCAGGATGCTCTCGACGGTGCAGCTGTAGAACCTTTCGAGGATCTGAAGAGCCATGCAGATTGTTTTCATTCTCCTGAGGGGGAATAGGTTTTGTCGTGCCCTCTTCACGACTGTCTTGGTGTGTTTGGACCATGTTAATTTGTTGGTGATGTGGACACCAAGGAACTTGAAGCTCTCAATCTGCTCCCCTGCAGCCCCGTCGATGAGAATGGGGCCTGCTCGGCCCTCCTTTTCCCGTAGTCCACATTTATCTCCTTTGTCTTGATCACGTTGAGCGAGAGGTTGTTTTCCTGGCACCACACTGCCAGTACTGTGACCTCCCTATAGGCTGTCTCATCGTTGTCGGTGATCAGGCCTACCACTGTTGTCGTCAGGAAACTTAATGATGGTGTTGGAGTTGTGCTTGACCATGTAGTCATGGGTGAACAAGGAGTACAGGAGGGGACTGAGCACACACCCCTGAGGGGCCTCCATGTTGAGGATCAGCATGGCAGATGTTGTTACCTACCCTTACTACTTGGGGGCGGCCCATCAGGAAGTCCAGGATCCAGTTGCAGAGGGAGGTGTTTAGTCCCAGGGGTTCTTAGTTTAGTGACGAGCACTTCATTGCTACAAACATGAGTGCTACGGGTCGGTAGTCATTTAGGCAGGTTACCTTGATATTCTTGGGCACAGGGACTATGGTGGTCTGCTTGAAACGTGGGTATTACAGACTCAATCAGGAACAGGTTGAAAATGTCAGTGAAGACTCCGAGTACACGTTCTGGTAAGCTGTTTGAATGTTGACCTGTTTGAAGTTCTTACCCAAATCGGTTACGGAGAGTGTGATCACACAGTCGTCCGGGAACAACTGATGCGCTCGTGCATGCTTCAGTGTTGCTTGCCTTCGAAGCGAACATAGAAGTTATTTAGCTCGTCTGGTAGGCTTGTGTCACTGGGCAGCTCGTGGCTGTGCTTCCCTTTTTGCAGTGTGATTTACAACTTGTTAAAAATGTGTGTTTATGTATTGATGTGTTCATAACATGTTTTTTCTCATTTGTGTGTGTGTGTGTGTGTGTGTAGGACAGGGACATCCTGATGACGTTCAACACGTCGCTGCATCGGTCCTGGTGGATGGAGCACGGCCCTGGTTGCCTAGTAACGCCGGTGTTGGACTCCCGCATCGCCCCCGACAACCACCATGTCATCACCGTCTCTGGCTGTCTCCTTGACTACCAGTACATTGAGGTGCTGAGTGCCGCGTTACAGGTTCTACTGGCTGTAAGTAACACACCAGGGTTTCCCTTAGGAAAATATGGCGCCGGTCGATTGACCAGCAACGTTTTAATTTACAGGAGATTTTGAGAAATTCACCGTACCCATATGGCGTCCATCCCACAATGCTCAGAATGACAGAAAATTACATTTTGATTATGATTATTTATCTTAACAAAACACTGGCGTGCGTCCTTCTTAACGAATTCCGATGCGCACGTTGAAGTTGTTAGAATACCTGTCCACGTTTACTCTTCCTCAGCCAACAAGACAAGCAACGAACTGCGCGAGAAAGAAATGGCCTGTTTCCAAACAGAGGTCCCTGGTTGTTCTTTGCTTAGCGTGCCTAGGTTCAACCTCTATGTTGTGAGTGGCTACCTGGTTGATCCTGCCAGTAGCATATGCTTGTCTCAAAGATTAAGCCATGCAAGTCTAAGTACACACGGCCAGTACCGTGAAACTGCGAATGGCTCATTAAATCTGACAGTTGTGGGACGATAGATCCCAAATTCAGTACACCAAAAAAAAAAAGCATTGAGGCTGATGCAACAGATCAGAATGTTTGGCTTCAAATTTGAATAAACTTATTTCTTCATATCATAGCTGCTTAGCAATGCACATGAGGCAGTAGGCTACGTCCGAATGTCAAAAGCACAATGCACATGCAGGTGGGTTTCATGTGACGGAGAATAAAATATCTGTTGTTGTAAAGTTAAACAACTAGCATGGGTTGCTAATATGACTAGGATTGTGCCTTTGGCTACCGGACAGTTGTTTAACTTTACAACAACAGATATTTTATTCTCCGTCCGGGTTGCTAATATGACTAGGATTGTGCCTTTGGCTACCGGACAGTTGTTTAACTTTACAACAACAGATATTTTATTCTCCGTCCGGGTTGCTAATATGACTAGGATTGTGCCTTTGGCTACCGGACAGTTGTTTAACTTTACAACAACAGATATTTTATTCTCCGTCCGGGTTGCTAATATGACTAGGATTGTGCCTTTGGCTACCGGACAGTAAAAGAAAGTTGATTTGATAACCAATAGAAGGTAAGAGAAGTAGGCTACTTGTTTCAATGGCACATGGAGGTCTTTATAAAATAACTGCCTCTACGTTTAAAGGAAAGGATTTTGGCTCGGGCTACTTTGAAACAAATCAAATCAAATTGTATTTGTCACATACACATGGTTAGCAGATGTTAATGCGAGTGTAGCGAAATGCTTGTGCTTCTAGTTCCGACAATGCAGTAAAAACCAACAAGTAATCTAACTAACAATTCCTAAACTACTGTCTTATACACAGTGTAAGGGGATAAAGAATATGTACATAAGGATATATGAATGAGTGATGGTACAGAGCAGCATAGGCAAGATACAGTAGATGGTATCGAGTACAGTATATACATATGAGATGAGTAATGTAAACAAAGTGGCATAGTTAAAGTGGCTAGTGATACATGTATTGCATAAGGATGCAGTCGATGATATAGAGTACAGTATATACGTATACATATGAGATGAATAATGTAGGGTAAGTAACATTATATAAGGTAGCATTGTTTAAAGTGGCTAGTGATACATGTATTACATAAGGATGCAGTCGATGATATAGAGTACAGTATATACGTATACATATGAGATGAATAATGTAGGGTAAGTAACATTATATAAGGTAGCATTGTTTAAAGTGGCTAGTGATACATGTATTACATAAGGATGCAGTCGATGATATAGAGTACAGTATATACGTATGCATATGAGATGAATAATGTAGGGTAAGTAACATTATATAAGGTAGCATTGTTTAAAGTGGCTAGTGATACATGTATTACATAAGGATGCAGTCGATGATATAGAGTACAGGGTAAACAAGGTAAGACATGGCTCGTATGAAGTAAAACATTCAGGTTTCACACAATGAAACGTATGTTTTCAATCTGCATAACGGCCTCCAGCTCATCACATTGCAAAGCGTTGTGTGATGCGCTAAGGCCTGCCTACCATTGACTAAGCACTTGAATGGGAACCACGCTTAAATTACCAGTTGAGAAAAAAAAAAAATAGTATATTCTTTTTAATCGTAGCCATCAAAAACTTTTTCATGTGATTTGCATTTAGAATTGTTGTGCAATTATTAACCTATAGACCGATTGTAATTTATTTATTAACAATGACCGGGCAAATGTATGTATTTCCATCGCTTCGTATTTCTATCAATGAACAGGTTAAAAAGCATTACTTTGCAATGGGATTTAAAAACTCTCCTGGCTGTCCGGTGACTATTTTATTTATCAGCTTTTCAGATCTTCTTTTTTTTTTTTATAGGCCTGAAGTTGGCTATTATTGACTAACGGAAACCCTGACACACGCACACACACACGCAAACGCACACGTACACACACACACACACACACACACACACACACACACACACACACACACACACACACACACACACACACACACCATGATATTAACCTTAACCTCTTTGTCTCTCCCTTAGCTCTTTGGCTTTGTGTATGCCTGCTATGTGAGCAAAGTCTTCCAGGATGACGAGGATAGCTGTGAGTGTTGCATCTGTCTGAGTGATCCATTTATCTCTTTATTCTGTCTGGGTGTCCCGTCTGTCTGTCCCGTCTGGGTGTTCTGTCTGGGTGTCCCGTCTGTCTGTCCCGTCTGGGTGTTCTGTCTGGGTGTTCTGTCTGGGTGTCCTGTCTGTCTGTCCCGTCTGGGTGTTCTGTCTGGGTGTTCTGTCTGGGTGTTCCGTCTGTCTGTCCCGTCTGGGTGTTCCGCCTGTCTGTCTGGGTGTTCCGTCTGGGTGTTCTGTCTGGGTGTTCCGTCTGTCTGTCCCGTCTGGGTGTTCCGCCTGTCTGTCTGGGTGTTCTGCCTGTTCTGTCTGGGTGTTCCGCCTGTCTGTCTGGGTGTTCCGTCTGGGTGTTCTGTCTGGGTGTTCCGTCTGTCTGTCCCGTCTGGGTGTTCCGCCTGTCTGTCTGGGTGTTCCGTCTGTCTGTCCCGTCTGGGTGTTCCGCCTGTCTGTCTGGGTGTTCCGCCTGTCTGTCTGTCCCGTCTGTCTGCCCCGTCTGGGTGTTCCGTCTGTCTGTCTGCCCCATCTGGGTGTTCCGCCTGTCTGTTCCGTCTGGGTGTTCCGCCTGTCTGTCTGGGTGTTCCGCCTGTCTGTCCCGTCTGTCTGTCCCGTCTGGGTGTTCCTCCTGTCTGTCTGTCTGTCTGTCTGTCTGTCTGTCCCGTCTGGGTGTTCCGTCTGTCTGCCCCGTCTGGGTGTTCCGTCTGTCTGTGTGTTCCGCCTGTCTGTCTCTCTGTCCCGTCTGTCTGCCTCGTCTGGGTGTTCCGTCTGTCTGCCTCGTCTGGGTGTTCCGTCTGTCTGCCTCGTCTGGGTGTTCCGTCTGTCTGTTCCGTCTGTCTGTTCTGTCTGGGTGTTCCGTCTGTCTGTCTGGGTGGTCCGTCTGCCTCTGATCTCTTTCTCTCTCTCAGTTGATTTCATTGGTGGCTTTGAATCCTATGGTTACCAGCCTCCTCAGAAGACCTCACACCTCCAACTGCAGCCCCTCTACACGTAGGTAACCTCTAACGTTTCAACCTTAACCTCACGGTGACCCCTTACCCTAGTCCTTCCATTCCGCAACGGTTCAGAACAGCTAGTGCCCATATTATGACATTTTGGGACGTTTTTGTTCTAATTGGTCTTCAGCAAAGGTTTTTTCGGCTGTTCGTGCACACAAGCCAAAGTTTACGCCCCTTTTTCGTGATTGGCCAACAGTAGGGATTCTTAGTGTTTGTTGCCATTCAACAAATTACATTGTTTTCATGCACATTTTTACCTTGACAAATACTGCACCAAACATCTTAGTTAGATGTAAAATTGCGCAACTAAGATCTCCTTGACAAAAACGTAAAAATGTATGACAGATTTATTGTGTTAGATTAATTTAGACTATTTTGAGGAAGTGTGGACTGGCGACGGTGTCTCGAGATGGACAAACGTTTTTCAAGCGAACGTCTTTTAAGGGAGTATGCGAGCACTCGTTTAGCAGAGTTCGGCGGAAGGCTTTAAACAAAATATATATGATTTATTGTGTGACCTACTTTCTAATTGAACTGTATGATATGTCTGTCTCATCTCGGTCTCTCAGGGCCGGGTAGGGGAAGGAGGCGCCCCCATCAGACCACACCTCAGCGGTGAAGCTGTCTCCTTGGGAACAGAGCACTCACTCTGCGTGTCACAGTACAACTGAAAGATGGACTCGCCTGTGTGTGTATGTGAGACCGTGTATGTGTATGGTAATCGAGGGTAAACTGACTGATACCCCTGAGGTGAATGTACAGAGGACAGGGTGGAACCAGCCATTCTATGGGGGGGGGACACTGGGCTTTGTCACTTGTTAATGGACACGGAGGATATTGAGAGGACACTCTGCACCTGCTGGCTTTTTGCACTCCTAGGACCCTGTGTGTGTAGTTCTAAAGGACTAGCTGAATGACCTCTGAACTATTGTGGGAGGGGCCTCAAGTCACATGGAGCACGGCTCTTCATGTTGTCATTTTAGAATGTGAGGTCATAATAGAACTGTCGTACCCCCAATCCCCAATCTTGTCCCTAATTTTGTTGTGACGGGGTGACCCTGTGTACTCACAATCACAGCAAAAAAGCAGAAGTGGGTTTGTCGTGATTGTGTGTACACTGCACCAATTTTAAGGATTGGGCTTTACTGTCTCTGGGGAAAGATGTGGGGATTCTGTGCATGTAAATATCCGGCTGATTGGTTGTTTTGTTTTTGGGGGTGGGGAGGGGGTTACGTAGCCACGCCCCATTTACATTTCTCCTCACCTTTTTCACGACCAAAAATCGTCCTTGATGACTTTAGAAATGCTTCCACCCTCACACCTTTACTACCCTTCTGTTATTCTCCACCCTCTACACTTCAGTCACTCCTTCCTTTCTTCTGTTATTCTCCCCCCTCTACACTTCAGTCACACCTTCCTTTCTTCTGTTATTCTCCACCATCTACACTTCAGTCACTCCTTCCTTTCTTCTGTTATTCTCCACCCTCTACACTTCAGTCACTCCTTCCTTTCTTCTGTTATTCTCCCCCCTCTACACTTCAGTCACTCCTTCCTTTCTTCTGTTATTCTCCCCCCTCTACACTTCAGTCACTCCTTCCTTTCTTCTGTTATTCTCCCCCCTCTACACTTCAGTCACTCCTTCCTTTCTTCTGTTATTCTCCACCCTCTACACTTCAGTCACTCCTTTCTTCTGTAAAAAATAAATCCCTGGTCTGACCTGATGATATTAATGTAAGGAATACAAGGACACTGATTTATTTTACCACCATACAATAGGTCATTGTACATTTCCAAGTCAGAAATGTCTGGCGGAGGACAGAGAGGGAGGGAGACTGTATTTATGACGTGGTTTCCTGGGTAAGACAGACCGCGGTGTGGTAGGAGACATTGGGAAGGGGGTTGGTGAAATAAATAAACTGTTTCTAAATTAAATCAGTCCTATGTTTTCTACACACACACACACACATACATACCTTTGGACAAATTGATGTACGTATGAATTTAGCCTCGCATTGCATGGTAGACAGTGCTGCATATGGTCATTTCTAGTGACACACTAGATTACATTTTTTGCAACAGGCTCGGCTCTACTTTTCATTGAAGTTGAGTAATTTAGCAGACATTCTTATCCAGAGCAACTTACAGGACCAATTGGGGTTAAGTGCCTTGCTCAATGGCATATCGACCAGATTTTTTTCAAACTAGTCGGTTCAGGGATTCGGACTAGCGACCTTTTCAGTTGGTGACCCAATTGCTCTTGACTGTGACCCAACCCCTCTTCACCGTTAGTTAACCTGCCGCTACCGCCCTTTTCACACTGGCTGTTAGTTGGTTCACAATGGCACCGGTCTAGTAGAGCAGTGGTTCCTACATTTTGTTTTTGGTTACTGTACCACCAAATGATTTTTTCCTCTGCCCGGAGTACCCTGTCAGTACACCCTCTGTGTGCTCAGGAGTCAGCATGTTGTCATGGCTGCGGCTGGACTCCATTACCATGGTTCTCTGAACATTCTGCACAGACTTGTAATAGATACCTGTTATTAGGTATGAACAGAACTTTACCTGGGAATAATGAACTGTCCACACACTCCCCAAACCAGTGTTATAGACACCACTATAATCTTTATGATGAATGTATTTGAGATCATTAGTGTATTTTTGCCCAATGTGAGAGAACAGCGCATGGCAACAGAGCCACACGTATGTATAACAAAGGGACTGGTGAGAGACCCTCCCCTCCCAGTTGGCGCAATGAACCGCACTCTCTCTGCTCTCCTCCGTTCCCATGATGCACCGCGTCTGCCTGTCTCTGCTCCCCTCCGAGCCGCCATGTTGTCGGAGTGAAAGCCTGGAAATCTGGATAGAGAACCGGGGCTGAAATCTTCAACCATCCGCCCTCTCCGCCTGTAAGTAGCCCTCACCCGGGGGCACAGTGTGCCTCTAGCCGCCTCAAACAACACATCGCCCGATGTATTGCCTTTACCGGACCGTAAACATAAGTTTTGTGGGTTATTTTAAAAGCTGTGTTGCTTCCTCCCTCCCCTGCCGCCTCCGGTTGTTGCCGTATTCCGCTCTAGTCAGACAGCTAGGGCCTTTGTTAGCTAGCTAGCTTACACCGGCGTCATGGAGACCTGTAGAGCCCGGGT
Source organism: Oncorhynchus masou masou (assembly GCF_036934945.1). Taxonomy (NCBI): domain Eukaryota; kingdom Metazoa; phylum Chordata; class Actinopteri; order Salmoniformes; family Salmonidae; genus Oncorhynchus; species Oncorhynchus masou. The sequence goes on along the minus strand of NC_088223.1, from coordinate 11,248,667 downwards.
ACACGGAAGACGTGCTAGTAATGGGTCACCGGTGTGTGTTACTGGTAGAAGGGGTGTCGGGGGCCAGTTGCTCTGGTCGCTGGCTTGGAGGTCTGGTAATTGTTTGTTGGTAGACAAACATAGGGTAGTTAACATCAATACATGCCACTTAAGCTAGATAGTGAACACTCCAGTACATGGATAATGTAATTACCTAGTTATATGTCAACCAGACAAACACACATTTACTTACGTCCATTTTCATGTCCTTATTGACCTCGATTTGTTTAGTTAGTTGGGTGGTGTGAGTTGTGCCTCGGCGACTGACTGTTGACACACAAAGCTATGTTCCGTTTTTATTGTTTATTGTTCTGGCCCAGGTGGACAGGACAGTAGTTCGCAGTGATAATCGATCCACGGTATTAAATAATGATTAATCCAGTTATGGGCAACAATGCTATTTCCGGCTGGCGAACGTGATGAGAGGAGACTGCTCGCTAACGTTACTCATTTCCGGATGTTATCAAAGAGGTTGCGTTACCCTAGCATACACCGCTGAGAAATGAATGGCTGTTTGTTTTCTGCTTGCATTGGGATAACATATATTTTCAGACCCAAACACACCGGAAGTATTTGTTTGTTTTGCTTGTAAGTGGTTGTCTGGATGGCAGGAGCTAGCTGGCTAGCTGGCTGGCTAACTAACGTTGCCTGCAGAGGGGGGCGTGCTTGTTATGGCATAACTCTATGCATGGAGGCGAGGGTGGGTACTTATATTTGGCCTATTTCACACATGCACAGGTGTGTATTATATGCATGTAAAATTGGCAAAGTAATAAAAAAAAAAATTGCGTATCCCATCTCCCCCAGAGGCACCCAGGGTCAGCCATTTATTAATAGCGAGAAAAATTAGGATTGTGTATGTACACCTCTGAGCCATGATGGATGTGTGTGTGTGTGTGTGTGTGTGAGGTAGAGAGACGTCTTATGCGATTTGACAGATTCATTTTCCAAATACTTGTGGCTTCCTGTCCATCAGAGGTTGGCGGGGTTGAACGCTAAATAAAACATTGAACAGACCACCTGGTTGTCTTGAACATTTGCTTATTGACTGACCACACCCCTTGTCTGTTGTGTGGGTGGAATCCACATCACCTGGCTGGGCCACATTCAGCAGGGCACAACGTTGTGTTAATGTTCCAGATAGAAAGGTCATGAGTAAAACTGATGTGATTTATTTTCTGCAAGTCAGAGAAGTATGTTTGTTCTGCAGAATATATTTATCCAGACGGGGGGGGGGGGTCAATGTAAATTGTCCGGTGGCAATTTTTATGAATTGTTCAGCAGTCTGACTTGGGTGTAGAAGCTGTTGAGGAGCCTTTTGGTCCTAGACTTGGCGCTCTGCTGTTGCTTGCCGTGTGGTAGCACAGAAAACAGTCTATATATTTTGGTTGACTGGAGCCTCTGACAGTTTTATGGGCTTTCCTCTGACACCACCTATTATATAGGTCCTGGATTGCAGGAAGAGTGGCCCTGGTGATGTACTGGGCCGTACGCACTACTCTGTAGCGTCTTACGGTCAGATGCCGAGCAGATGTCATATCAGTTGACATACTAGGCGGTTTGCAACCGGTCAGGATGCTCTCGACGGTGCAGCTGTAGGACCTTTTGAGGATCTGCCCTCTTCACGACTGTCTTGGTTTGTTTGGACCATGATAGATCGTTGGTGATGTGGACACCAAGGAACTTGAAACTCTCAACCCACTTCACTACAGCCCCGTTTGACCCTCCTTTTCCTAAAGTCCGGAATCAGCTCATTTGTCTTGCTCACATTGAGGGAGAGGTTGTTCTGGCACCACACTGCCAGTTCTCTGACCTCCTCCCTACAGGCCGTCTCATCATGGTCGGTGATCAGACCTACCACAGTTGTGTCGTCAGCAAACTTAATGATGGTGTTGGAGTTGTGTTTGGCCACGCAGTCGTGGGTGAACAGGGAATACAGGAGTGGACTAAGTACAAAAAAAACAAAAACAAAGCTTTGTGCGTACTATGGTGTTGAACGCTGAGCTGTAGTCGATGAACAGCATTCTCACGTAGGTGTTCCTTTTGTCCAGGTGGGAAAGGGCAGTGTGCAGTGAGATTGAGATTGCGTCATCTGTGGATCTGTTGGGGCGGTATGCAAATTAGAGTTGGCCTAGGGTATCCGGGAGGGTGCTGTTGATGTGAGCCATGACCAGCCTTTCAAAGCACTTCATGGCTACTGACGTGAGTGCCACGGGTTGGTACTCATTTAGGCAGGTTACCTTCACTTCCTTGGGCACAGAGACTATGGTGGTCTGCTTGAAACATGTAGGTATTACAGACTCAGTCAGGGAGAAGTTGAAAATGTCAGTGAAGACACTTGACAGTTGGTGTGCGCGTTCTTTGAGTACACGTCCTGGTAATCCGTCTGGCCCAGCGGCTTTGTGAATGTTGACCTGTTTAAAGGTTTTGTTCACACAGGCTACTGAGAGCGTTCACTCACATTCATCCAGAACAGCTGGTGCTCTTGTGCATGCTTCAGTGTTGCTTGCCTTGAAGCGAGCATAAAAGGCATTTAGCTCGTCTGCTCGCGTCACTGGGCAGCTCGCATCTGGGTTTCCCTTTGTAGTCCATAATAGTTTTCAAGCCCTGCCACATCCGACAAGCGCCAGAGCCGGTGTAGCAGGATTCAATCTTAATCCTGACGCTTTGCTTGTTTGATGGTTTGTCTGAGGGCATAGCGGGATTTCTTATAAGCTTCCAGATTAGTTTTCGGCTCCTTGAGAGCTGCCGCTTTAGCCTTTAGCTCAATGCGGATGTTTCCTGTAATCCATGGTTTCTGTTTGGGATCTGTACGTACAGTCACTGTGGGGACGACGTCGTCGATGCACTTATTGATTAAGCCGGTGACTGAGGTGGTATACTCCTCAATGTCATTGGATGAATCCCGGAACATTTTCCAGTCTGTTCTAGCTAAACCAGTCCTGTAGTGTAGCATCCGCATCATCTGACCACTTCCGTATTGAGCGAGTCACGGGTACTTCCTGCTTAAATTTTTGCTTGTAAGCAGGAATCCGAAGGATAGAGTTATGGTCAGATTTGCCAAATGGAGGGCGGGGGAGAGCTATGCATCCATCTCTGTGTGTGGAGTAAATGTAGTCTAGGATTTCTTCCCCCCTGGTTGCACTGGTGACATGCTGGTAAAAATTTGGTAAAGCTGATTTAGGTTTGCCTGCATTTAAAGTCCACGGACACTAGGAGCGCCTCTTCTCGGTGAGGATTTTCTTCTTTTCTTATGGCCTTATAGAGTTGGTTGAGAGCGGTCTTAGTGCCAGCTTCGTTCAGTGGTGGTAAATAGACAGCTACAAATAATTTAGATGAGAACTCTCTTGGTAGATAGTGTGGTCGACAGCTTATCATAAGGTACTCTACCTCAGGCGAGAAATACCTCAAGACTTCTTCAATATTAGACATTGCGCACCAGCTGTTATTGACAAATAGACACACACCCCCACCCCTCGTCTTACCAGAGGTAGAGTCTCTGTTCTGCCGGTGCATGGAAAATCCTGCCAGCTCTATATTGTTTGTTCAGCCACGTCTAAGTGAAACATAAGATCTTACAGTTTTTAATGTCCCGTTGGTAGGAATATCTTAATAGTTGGTCATCAATTTTATTTTCCAACGATTGCACATTAGCAAGGAGAATGGATGGCATTGGGAGATTACTCGCTCGCCTCCGGATTCCCGGAAGGATCCCCGATCTGCGTCCCCTTTTCCGGCGTCTTTTCTTCACGCAAAAGGCGTGGATCTGGGCCTGTTCCAGTGAAAGCAGGATGTCCTTGTCGTCTGACTCGTTAAAGGAAAACGTTTCTTCCAGTCCGCGGTGAGTAATCGCTTTTCTGATGTCCAGAAGTTATTTTCTGTCATAAGATGGTAGCAGCAACATTATCTACACAATAAGTGAAACATTATTATTATTTTTTTTTACACAAAATGAAAATAAAATAATTTGCACATTTGTTTGGGAGAATGTAAATCATCAGCCATGTTTTTTTTGTGGCCATCTTTACATTATAACTATCAGAGACTGTGTTTCTGTCTAAACTGTAATGTAAGCCTACATATTACATATGGTGAACTAAACCAACCCAATAGGCTGTAAGTTACACCTGCGTTCTGTTTCCTACCTACATGACCGAGCTACCTTCACACCACCTGTAACTAGTGAAAGGTAATAGACTGGTGGTAGGCTGGGCGACATCGCCAAAATATCGTAACACAATATATTTCTTATTTGTTCGGTATTTTATGTTTCTAAATAATAAATGTTCTAAATATGTTGTATGAACATAGAATGGCAACAAATTAATTAATAGTTGCTCTAATGGGTTTTCTGTATTCTAATTTTGTTTTATATTCAACCAAACTAGGACAAAACTGACAGTGAAGTAGACCAAATTTCTTTGAACTTTTAATTTATATATCTCCCCAAATGTTTTATTATTTTATTTTTTTCCCTGAGAAAAGGAATCAGGTTTTTGTTCTATTTCATACTGTCAGTTAAATCAAACATGGACACCACCACGCGATTCAGTGTGATGTTGATGGAATTTGACCTCTTCTTTCCTCTGGGGCTAGGCTGTGTGTTTGTGACACTGTGTGGGTGTTTGACACTGTGTGGGTGTGTTTGACACTGTGTGGGTGTGTTTGACACTGTGTGGGTGTGTTTGACACTGTGTGGGTGTGTTAGTGACACTGTGTGGGTGTGTTAGTGACACTGTGTGGGTGTGTTAGTGACACTGTGTGGGTGTGTTTGTGACACTGTGTGGGTGTGTTTGTGACACTGTGTGGGTGTGTTTGTGACACTGTGTGGGTGTGTTTGTGACACTGTGTGGGTGTGATTCACAACATGCTGTGTATGAAGATAAAGGGACCCCCCCTCCCCTCTTTAATATGTAAGTTGGTCAGATGTTTTCATAACTCAAATGTGGCCTAACGTCATTAGAAGATTTATTCAGGCCTCAACCACAAATGAATCGGAAGGATTGTCACGGTTTAATTAGAAGGAATTAGGATTAGGTGCCGATAATGTTTCCTATTCATTTGGGACAGAGGATGGTGTTGTAAACTATATAAATTTAGCTCCACTACTCCAGACATTAAACCACTTAGAATATGTTGTCAGTCAAATTGCAACAAAAAAACGACAACACCAGCTGGTGGATCAAAATGTTGATTGCAGTCCCTGCAAGTGTGTTTGTGAATCCTTTCTAGATTGTTTAAAAGGATTGTAGTTTGAGTTGTGTGTGTTGAAGCAGTGTGTGTGTTGAAGCAGTGTGTGTGTCTGTGTGTGTGTTGAAGCAGTGTGTGTGTGTGTGTGTTGAAGCAGTGTGTGTGTGTGTTGAAGCAGTGTGTGTGTGTGTTGAAGCAGTGTGTGTGTGTGTGTTGAAGCTGTGTGTGTTGAAGCTGTGTGTGTGAAGCTGTGTGTGTGTGTGTGAAGCTGTGTGTGTGTTGAAGCTGTGTGTGTGTGTGTGTGTGAAGCTGTGTGTGTGTGTGTGAAGCTGTGTGTGTGTGTGTGTGTGTGTGTGTGAAGCTGTGTGTGTGTGTGTGTTGAAGCTGTGTGTGTGTGTGTGTGTGTGTTGAAGCTGTGTGTGTGTGTGAAGCTGTGTGTGTGTGTGTTGAAGCTGTGTGTGTGTGAAGCTGTGTGTGTGTGTGTGAAGCTATGTGTGTGTGTGTGTGTGTGAAGCTGTGTGTGTTGAAGCTGTGTGTGTGTGTTGAAGCTGTGTGTGTGTGCGTGAAGCTGTGTGTGTGTGTTGAAGCTGTGTGTGTGTGTGTGAAGCTGTGTGTCTGTGTATGTGTGTGTTGAAGCTGTGTGTGTGTGTTGAAGCTGTGTGTGTGTGTTGAAGCTGTGTGTGTGTGTGTGTGTGTGTGTTGAAGCTGTGTGTGTGAAGCAGTGTGTGGAAGCTGTGTGTGTGGAAGCTGTGTGTGTTGAAGCTGTGTGTGTGTGTTGAAGCTGTGTGTGTGTGTGTGAAGCTGTGTGTGTGTGAAGCTGTGTGTGTGTGTGTGTGTGTGTGTGTGTTGAAGCTGTGTGTGTGTTGAAGCTGTGTGTGTGTTGAAGCTGTGTGTGTGTTGAAGCTGTGTGTGTTGAAGCTGTGTGTGTGTGAAGCTGTGTGTGTGTGTGTGAAGCTGTGTGTGTGTGTGAAGCTGTGTGTGTGTGTGTGAAGCTGTGTGTGTTGAAGCTGTGTGTGTGTGTGTTGAAGCTGTGTGTGTGTGTGTGTGTTGAAACTGTGTGTGTGTGTGTGTGTGTGTGTTGAAGCTGTGTGTGTGTGTGTGTTGAAGCTGTGTGTGTGTGTGTTGAAGCAGTGTGTGTGTGTGTGTGTTGAAGATGTGTGTTGAAGATGTGTGTGTTGAGGCTGTGTGTGTGTGTTGAAGCTGTGTGTGTGTGTGTTGAAGCTGTGTGTGTGTGTGTGTGTGTGTGTGTGTGTGTGAAGCAGTGTGTGTGAAGCTGTGTGTCTGTGTATGTGTGTGTTGAAGCTGTGTGTGTGTGTTGAAGCTGTGTGTGTGTGTTGAAGCTGTGTGTGTGTGTGTGTGTGTGTGTTGAAGCTGTGTGTGTGAAGCAGTGTGTGGAAGCTGTGTGTGTGGAAGCTGTGTGTGTTGAAGCTGTGTGTGTGTGTTGAAGCTGTGTGTGTGTGTGTGAAGCTGTGTGTGTGTGTGTGTGTGTGTGTGTGTTGAAGCTGTGTGTGTTGAAGCTGTGTGTGTGTTGAAGCTGTGTGTGTTGAAGCTGTGTGTGTGTTGAAGCTGTGTGTGTTGAAGCTGTGTGTGTGTTGAAGCTGTGTGTGTTGAAGCTGTGTGTGTGTGAAGCTGTGTGTGTGTGTGTGAAGCTGTGTGTGTGTGTGTGTGAAGCTGTGTGTGTTGAAGCTGTGTGTGTGTGTGTTGAAGCTGTGTGTGTGTGTGTGTGTGTGTTGAAACTGTGTGTGTGTGTGTGTGTGTGTGTTGAAGCTGTGTGTGTGTGTGTGTTGAAGCTGTGTGTGTGTGTGTGTTGAAGCAGTGTGTGTGTGTGTGTGTGTTGAAGATGTGTGTTGAAGATGTGTGTGTTGAGGCTGTGTGTGTGTGTTGAAGCTGTGTGTGTGTGTGTTGAAGCTGTGTGTGTGTGTGAAGCAGTGTGTGTTGAAGCTGTGTGTGTGTGTGTTGAAGCTGTGTGTGTGTGTGTTGAAGCTGTGTGTGTGTGTGTGTGTTGAAGCTGTGTGTGTGTGAAGCTGTGTGTGTGTGAAGCTGTGTGTGTGTGTGTGAAGCTGTGTGTGTGAAGCTGTGTGTGTGTGTGTGTGTGTGTGTGTGTTGAAGCTGTGTGTGTGTGTTGAAGCTGTGTGTGTGTGTGTGAAGCTGTGTGTGTGTGTGTGTGTGTGAAGCAGTGTGTTGAAGCTGTGTGTGTGTGTGTGTTGAAGCTGTGTGTGTGTTGAAGCTGTGTGTGTGTGAAGCTGTGTGTGTGTGTGTTGAAGCTGTGTGTGTGTGTGTGTGTGTGTGTGTGTGAAGCTGTGTGTGTGTGTGTGAAGCTGTGTGTGTGTGTGTGTGTGTTGAAGCTGTGTGTCTGTGTGTGTGTTGAAGCTGTGTGTGTGTGTGTGTGTTGAAGCTGTGTGTGTGTTGAAGCTGTGTGTGTGTGTTGAAGCTGTGTGTGTGTGTGTGTGTGTGTGTGTGTGTGTGTGTGTGTGTGTGTGTGTGTTGAAGCAATGTGTGTGTGTGTGTTGAAGCAGTGTGTGTGTTGAAGCAATGTGTGTGTGTGTGTTGAAGCAATGTGTGTGTTGAAGCAATGTGTGTGTTGAAGCTGTGTGTGTTGAGGCTGTGTGTGTTGAGGCTGTGTGTGTTGAAGCTGTGTGTGTTGAAGCTGTGTGTGTTGAAGCTGTGTGTGTTGAAGCTGTGTGTGTTGAAGCAGTGTGTGTGTTGAAGCAGTGTGTGTGTGTGAAGCAGTGTGTGTGTGTGAAGCAGTGTGTGTGTGTTGAAGCAGTGTGTGTGTGTTGAAGCAGTGTGTGTGTGTTGAAGCAGTGTGTGTGTGTTGAAGCGGTGTGTGTGTGTTGAAGCGGTGTGTGTGTGTGTTGAAGCGGTGTGTGTGTGTGTTGAAGCGGTGTGTGTGTGTGAAGCAGTGTGTGTGTGAAGCAGTGTGTGTGTGTGAAGCAGTGTGTGTGTTGAAGCAGTGTGTGTTGAAGCAGTGTGTGTGTGTGTGAAGCAGTGTGTGTGTTGAAGCAGTGTGTGTGTTGAAGCAGTGTGTGTGTTGAAGCAATGTGTGTGTGTGTGTGTGTGTGTGTTGAAGCAATGTGTGTGTTGAAGCTGTGTGTGTTGAAGCTGTGTGTGTTGAAGCTGTGTGTGTTGAAGCTGTGTGTTGAAGCTGTGTGTGTTGAAGGTGTGTGTGTTGAAGCTGTGTGTGTTGAAGCTGTGTGTGTTGAAGCTGTGTGTTGAAGCTGTGTGTGTTGAAGGTGTGTGTGTGTGAAGCAGTGTGTGTGTGTGTGTGAAGCAGTGTGTGTGTGTTGAAGCAGTGTGTGTGTGTGAAGCGGTGTGTGTGTGTGTTGAAGCAGTGTGTGTGTGTGAAGCAGTGTGTGTGTGTGAAGCAGTGTGTGTGTGTGAAGCAGTGTGTGTGTGTGAAGCAGTGTGTGTGTGTGTGTGAAGCAGTGTGTGTGTGAAGCAGTGTGTGTGTGTGTGTGTGTGTGTGAAGCAGTGTGTGTGAAGCAGTGTGTGTGTGAAGCAGTGTGTGTGTTGAAGCAGTGTGTGTTGAAGCAGTGTGTGTGTGTGTGAAGCAGTGTGTGTGTTGAAGCAGTGTGTGTGTTGAAGCAATGTGTGTGTGTGTGTGTGTGTTGAAGCAATGTGTGTGTTGAAGCTGTGTGTGTTGAAGCTGTGTGTGTTGAAGCTGTGTGTGTTGAAGCTGTGTGTGTTGAAGCTGTGTGTGTTGAAGCAGTGTGTTTGTGTGAAGCAGTGTGTGTGTGTGAAGCAGTGTGTGTGTGTTGAAGCAGTGTGTGTGTTGAAGCAGTGTGTGTGTGTGTGTGTGTGAAGCGGTGTGTGTGTGTGTTGAAGCGGTGTGTGTGTGTTGAAGCAGTGTGTGTGTGTTGAAGCAGTGTGTGTGTGTGAAGCAGTGTGTGTGTGAAGCAGTGTGTGTGTGAAGCAGTGTGTGTGTGAAGCAGTGTGTGTGTGTGTGTGAAGCAGTGTGTGTGTGTGAAGCAGTGTGTGTGTGTGTGAAGCAGTGTGTGTGTGTGTGAAGCAGTGTGTGTGTGTGTGAAGCAGTGTGTGTGTGTGTGAAGCAGTGTGTGTGTGTGAAGCAGTGTGTGTGTGTGAAGCAGTGTGTGTGTGTGAAGCAGTGTGTGTGTGTGAAGCAGTGTGTGTGTGTGAAGCAGTGTGTGTGTGTGAAGCAGTGTGTGTGTGTGAAGCAGTGTGTGTGTTGAAGCAGTGTGTGTGTTGAAGCAGTGTGTGTGTGTGAAGCGGTGTGTGTGTGTGTGTTGAAGCGGTGTGTGTGTGAAGCAGTGTGTGTGTGTGTGTGTGTGTGTGTGTGAAGCAGTGTGTGTGTGTGTGTGAAGCAGTGTGTGTGTGTGTGTGAAGCAGTGTGTGTGTGTGAAGCAGTGTGTGTGTTGAAGCAGTGTGTGTTGAAGCAGTGTGTGTGTGTTGAAGCAGTGTGTGTGTGTGAAGCAGTGTGTGTGTGTGTGTGTGTGTTGAAGCAGTGTGTGTGTGTGTGTGTGAAGCGGTGTGTGTGTGTGTTGAAGCGGTGTGTGTGTGTGTTGAAGCAGTGTGTGTGTGAAGCAGTGTGTGTGTGTGTGTGAAGCAGTGTGTGTGTGTGTGTGAAGCAGTGTGTGTGTGTGAAGCAGTGTGTGTGTTGAAGCAGTGTGTGTTGAAGCAGTGTGTGTGTGTGTGTGTGTTGAAGCAGTGTGTGTGTGTGTGTGTGTTGAAGCAGTGTGTGTGTGTGTGTGTGTTGAAGCAGTGTGTGTGTAACTTGAGCCAGACCGACATTATCAGCCGTTACAAGACTTTTACAGATTTATTTGTTTCGCCGTTTAAGTCTTAACATGGCTGTGAGACAATCTTCCTCTGTCGCGCTACAATCCGGACATTTATCGCCCAACACATCTACGCTAGTTGGAGAGGAGAGTGAAATTCTGTAACTAACTGTTACTGCTTCTACGGCGAGTAGATACAAGCTTGCCAGCTCAATAAAGAGCCTAAAATGTTGTGCCGCGGTAGGGTGTCGTGGGGTGAAGTGCCACGGTAGGGTGTCGTGAGGTGAAATGCCGTGGTAGGGTGTCGTGGGGTGAAGTGCCGCGGTAGGGTGTCGTGGGGTGAAGTGCCGCGGTAGGGTGTCGTGGGGTGAAGTGCCGCGGTAGGGTGTCGTGGGGTGAAGTGCCGCGGTAGGGTGTCGTGGGGTGAAGTGCCGCGGTAGGGTGTCGTGGGGTGAAGTGCCGCGGTAGGGTGTCGTGGGTTGAAGTGCCGCGGTAGGGTGTCGTGGGTTGAAGTGCCGCGGTAGGGTGTCGTGAGGTGAAGTGCCGCGGTAGGGTGTCGTGGGGTGAAGTGCCGCGGTAGGGTGTCGTGGGGTGAAGTGCCGCGGTAGGGTGTCGTGGGGTGAAGTGCCGCGGTAGGGTGTCGTGAGGTGAAGTGCCGCGGTAGGGTGAGGTGAAGTACCGTGGTAGGGTGTCGTGGGGTGAAGTGCCGCGGTAGGGTGTCGTGGGGTGAAGTGCCGCGGTAGGGTGTCGTGGGGTGAAGTGCCGCGGTAGGGTGTCGTGAGGTGAAGTGCCGCGGTAGGGTGAGGTGAAGTGCCGTGGTAGGGTGTCGTGTGTGTGTGTGTTGAAGCTCTGTGTGTGTGTTGAAGCTCTGTGTGTGTGTTGAAGCTCTGTGTGTGTGTGTTGAAGCAGTGTGTGTGTGTGTGTGTGTGTTGAGGCTGTGTGTGTGTGTGTGTGTTGAAGCAGTGTGTGTTTGTGTGAAGCTGTGTGTGTGTGTGTTGAAGCTGTGTGTATGTCTGTGTGTGTGGTGAAGCTGTGTGTGTTGAAGCTGTGTGTGTGTGTTGAAGCTGTGTGTGTGTGTTGAAGCTGTGTGTGTGTTTTGAAGCTGTGTGTGTGTTTTGAAGCTGTGTGTGTGTTTTGAAGCTGTGTGTGTGTGTGTGTTGAAGTGTGAGTGTGTGTGTTGAAGCAGTGTGTGTTGAAGCAGTGTGTGTGTGTTGAAGCTGTGTGTTGAAGCAGTGTGTGTGTGTGTGTGTGTTGAAGCAGTGTGTGTGTTGAAGCAGTGTGTGTGTTGAAGCAGTGTGTGTGTGTTGAAGCTGTGTGTTGAAGCAGTGTGTGTGTGTGTTGAAGCAGTGTGTGTGTGTGTTGAAGCAGTGTGTGTGTGTGTTGAAGCTGTGTTGAAGCAGTGTGTGTGTGTGTGTTGAAGCAGTGTGTGTGTGTGTGTTGAAGCAGTGTGTGTGTGTGTTGAAGCTGTGTGTGTTGAAGCAGTGTGTGTGTGTGTGTGTGTGTGTTGAAGCAGTGTGTGTGTGTGTGTGTGTGTTGAAGCAGTGTGTGTGTGTGTGTGTTGAAGCTGTGTGTGTGTGTGTGTGTGTTGAAGCAGTGTGTGTTGAAGCAGTGTGTGTTGAAGCTGTGTGTGTTGAAGCAGTGTGTGTGTGTGTTGAAGCAGTGTGTGTGTGTGTGTGTGTGTGTTGAAGCTGTGTGTGTGTGTGTGTTGAAGCTGTGTGTGTGTGTGTTGAAGCTGTGTGTGTGTGTGTGTGTGTGTTGAAGCAGTGTGTGTGTGTGTGTGTGTTGAAGCTGTGTGTGTGTGTGTGTGTTGAAGCTGTGTGTGTGTGTGTGTGTGTTGAAGCAGTGTGTGTGTGTGTGTGTGTTGAAGCAGTGTGTGTGTGTGTGTGTGTTGAAGCAGTGTGTGTGTAACTTGAGCCAGACCGACATTATCAGCCGTTACAAATAAATCTGTAAAAGTCTTGTATCGCCGTTTAAGTCTTTACATGGCTGTGAGACGATCTTCCTCTGTCGCGCTACAATCCGGACACTTATCACCCAACACATCTACGCTAGTTGGAGAGGAGAGTGAAATTCTGTAACTAACTGTTACTGCTTCTACGGCGAGTAGATACAAGCTTGCCAGCTCAATAAAGAGCCTAAAATGTTGTGCCGCGGTAGGGTGTCGTGGGGTGAAGTGCCGCGGTAGGGTGTCGTGAGGTGAAGTGCCGCGGTAGGGTGTCGTGAGGTGAAGTGCCGCGGTAGGGTGTCGTGAGGTGAAGTGCCGCGGTAGGGTGTCGTGAGGTGAAGTGCCGCGGTAGGGTGAGGTGAAGTACCGTGGTAGGGTGTCGTGGGGTGAAGTGCCGTGGTAGGGTGTCGTGGGGTGAAGTGCCGCGGTAGGGTGTCGTGAGGTGAAGTGCCGCGGTAGGGTGTCGTGAGGTGAAGTGCCGCGGTAGGGTGAGGTGAAGTACCGTGGTAGGGTGTCGTGGGGTGAAGTGCCGTGGTAGGGTGTCGTGGGGTGAAGTGCCGCGGTAGGGTGTCGTGAGGTGAAGTGCCGCGGTAGGGTGTCGTGGGGTGAAGTGCCGCGGTAGGGTGTCGTGGGTTGAAGTGCCGCGGTAGGGTGAGGTGAAATGCCGCGGTAGGGTGTCGTGAGGTGAAGTGCCGCGGTAGGGTGTCGTGGGGTGAAGTGCCGCGGTAGGGTGTCGTGGGGTGAAGTGCTGCGGTTGGGTGTCGTGGGGTGAAGTGCCGCGGTAGGGTGTCGTGGGGTGAAGTGCCGCGGTAGGGTGTCGTGGGGTGAAGTGCCGCGGTAGGGTGTCGTGAGGTGAAGTGCCGCGGTAGGGTGTCGTGAGGTGAAGTGCCGCGGTAGGGTGAGGTGAAGTACCGTGGTAGGGTGTCGTGGGGTGAAGTGCCGCGGTAGGGTGTCGTGAGGTGAAGTGCCGCGGTAGGGTGTCGTGAGGTGAAGTGCCGCGGTAGGGTGAGGTGAAGTACCGTGGTAGGGTGTCGTGGGGTGAAGTGCCGTGGTAGGGTGTCGTGGGGTGAAGTGCCGCGGTAGGGTGTCGTGAGGTGAAGTGCCGCGGTAGGGTGTCGTGGGGTGAAGTGCCGCGGTAGGGTGTCGTGGGTTGAAGTGCCGCGGTAGGGTGTCGTGAGGTGAAATGCCGCGGTAGGGTGAGGTGAAATGCCGCGGTAGGGTGTCGTGAGGTGAAGTGCCGCGGTAGGGTGTCGTGGGGTGAAGTGCCGCGGTAGGGTGTCGTGAGGTGAAGTGCCGCGGTAGGGTGTCGTGGGGTGAAGTGCCGCGGTAGGGTGTCGTGGGGTGAAGTGCCGCGGTAGGGTGTCGTGGGGTGAAGTGCCGCGGTAGGGTGTCGTGGGGTGAAGTGCCGCGGTAGGGTGTCGTGGGGTGAAGTGCCGCGGTAGGGTGTCGTGGGGTGAAGTGCCGCGGTAGGGTGTCGTGGGGTGAAGTGCCGCGGTAGGGTGTCGTGGGGTGAAGTGCCGCGGTAGGGTGTCGTGGGGTGAAGTGCCGCGGTAGGGTGTCGTGGGGTGAAGTGCCGCGGTAGGGTGTCGTGGGGTGAAGTGCCGCGGTAGGGTGTCGTGGGTTGAAGTGCCGCGGTAGGGTGTCGTGAGGTGAAGTGCCGCGGTAGGGTGTCGTGAGGTGAAGTGCCGCGGTAGGGTGTCGTGGGTTGAAGTGCCGCGGTAGGGTGTCGTGGGTTGAAGTGCCGCGGTAGGGTGTCGTGGGTTGAAGTGCCGCGGTAGGGTGTCGTGGGTTGAAGTGCCGCGGTAAGGTGTCGTGGGTTGAAGTGCCGCGGTAGGGTGTCGTGGGTTGAAGTGCCGCGGTAGGGTGTCGTGAGGTGAAGTGCCGCGGTAGGGTGTCGTGAGGTGAAGTGAGATGGGATGACCAGGGATGTTCTCTGTTTAGTGAGTCCACCAGATCAGAGGCAGTAGAGAGAACCAGGGATGTTCTCTGTTTAGTGAGTCCACCAGATCAGAGGCAGTAGAGAGAACCAGGGATGTTCTCTGTTTAGTGAGTCCTCCAGATCAGACGCAGTAGGGATGACCAGGGATGTTCTCTGTTTAGTGAGTCCACCAGATCAGAGGCAGTAGGGATGACCAGGGACATTCTCTGTTTAGTGAGTCCTCCAGATCAGAGGCAGTAGGGATGACCAGGGATGGTCTCTGTTTAGTCAGTCCACCAGATCAGAGGCAGTAGGGATGACCAGGGATGGTCTCTGTTTAGTGAGTCCACCAGATCAGAGGCAGTAGGGATGACCAGGGATGGTCTCTGTTTAGTCAGTCCACCAGATCAGAGGCAGTAGGGATGACCAGGGATGTTCTCTGTTTAGTGAGTCCTCCAGATCAGAGGCAGTAGGGAGAACCAGGGATGTTCTCTGTTTAGTCAGTCCTCCAGATCAGAGGCAGTAGAGAGAACCAGGGATGTTCTCTTGATAAGTGTGTGAATTCGACGATGTCCCGAGTACGGGTGTCAGGGAACATGTAATGGAGTAAAAACTACATTTGTTTTTATTTTTAGGAATGTAGTAAAGTAAAAGTGGTCAAAAATATAAACAGAAAAGTAGAGAGACCACAACAATCTACTTAAGTAGTACTTTAAAGTATTTTAAACAGAGTATTGGTACAGAGTATTGACTCTGTACCGGTACCCCCCTGTATATATATTGTTATTTTTCTGCTGCTCTTTAATTACTTGTTACTTTTATCTCTTATTCTTATCCGTACTGTTGGGGGCTCGTAAGTAAGCATTGCACTGTGAGGTCTACATACACCTGTTGTGTTCGTCGCGTGTGACTAATAACATTTGATTTGAGTACTTTACACTGCTGTCTATGCTCTTGCTTGTCAGAAAATGTATATTTAAAAATAAAAAAAGTGTAATTCTTCCTAGGGGTGTATATTAATAAGATTTCTCTTTGCTAAAACATTTTCATTTCCACTTTATCCCCATAACCTGAACCCCTTACCATAACCATTTGAAATGTAACCTTCAATGGGGTGCGGTTGTCCCAAGAATCCCGGATAGCAAGGGCCCGTTCACTGAGCCAATGGTTGGGGTGGATTTTCTGCTGATTGTCCTTTTTTCAAGTGACAACTACCAGAATTCTGTGGCTACGGCCCTATAAACGACAAACTCAAAACACCGGACACGTTTTCAGTGTAGAGGTCCACACACACACACACGTTATGGAACACCACCCTAACGATACTCTACACACACACACGTTATGGAACACCACCCTAACGATACTCTACACACACACACACACACGTTATGGAACACCACCCTAACGATACTCCACACACACACACACACACGTTATGGAACACCACCCTAACGATACTCTACACTCGAGGTCGACCGATGATTTTTCAACGCCGATACCCATTTATTGGAGGACCAAAAAAAGCTGATACCGATTAGTCAGACAATTTTTATATATATATATATATATATATATATATATATATATGTATATGTATATGTATATGTATATGTATATATGTATATATGTATATGTATATGTATGTATATGTATATGTATATATATGTATATGTATATATATATATGTATATATATATATGTATATATATATATATATATGTATATATATATGTATATATATATATATATGTATATATATATATATATGTATATTAATGTGTGTGTATATATATGTATGTATGTATGTGTGTGTGTGTGTGTGTGTGTATATATGTATGTAATAATGACAATTACAACAATACAGAATGAACACTTATTTTAACTTAATATAATACATCAATAAAAATCAAATAAATAATGAAACGTGAAATTTGGTTTAAATAATGCAAAAACAAAGTGTTGGAGAAGAAAGTAAAAGTGCAATATGTGCCATGTAAGAAAGCTAACGTTTAAGATCCTTGCTCAGAACATTTTTTTTTAAATTTTACCTTTATTTAACCAGGCAAGTCAGTTAAGAACAAATTCTTATTTTCAATGACGGCCTAGGAACAGTGGGTTAACTGCCTGTTCAGTGGCAGAACGACAGATTTGTACCATGTCAGCTCAGGGATTCGAACTTGCAACCTTTCGGTTACTAGTCCAACGCTCTAACCACTAGGCTACCCTGCCGCCCCATATGAAAACTGGTGCTTCCTTTTAACATGAGTCTTCACTATTCCCAGGTAAGAAGTTTTAGGTTGTAGTTATTATAGTACTATTTCTCTCTATACCATTTGTATTTTATGTACCTTTGACTATTGGATGTTCTTATAGGTACTTTAGTATTGCCAGCCTAATCTTGGCAGTTGATAGGCTTGAAGTCATAAACAGCGCAATGCTTGAAGCACAGCGACGAGCTACTGGCAAATTCAGGAAAGTGCTGTTTGAATGAATGCTTACGAGCCTGTTGCTGCCTACCACTGCTCAGTCAGACTGCTCTATCAAATCATAGAAATAATTATAATATAATAACACAGAGATAGCAAAAATATGAAATAGCAACGAATCCCTTTGAAAATAGCCTATGTAAGTAGTCAGTTATTTTAGTTTAGTGTGAAAATTGTCTACAAAGTGTAAATAAGATACTTTTGCTTTCCGGTCGTTCCATTTCCCAAATATGTCTGTTACATGGGCAAGGAGACACATTTTCATTTTATTTTACAGAAAGTCAAACAAGTCCGTACAATTTATTATTATTATTATTTTACATTCATTGTGAATGACAACAGTTCATCTCTCAATGTGAACAATCTTTCCAACACTCCCTCTCGATAACCATCAATCTTTCCAACACTCCCTCTCGATAACCATCAATCTTTCCAACACTCCCTCTCGATAACCATCAATCTTTCCAACACTCCCTCTCGATAACCATCAATCTTTCCAACACTCCCTCTCGATAACCATCAATCTTTCCAACACTCCCTCTCGATAACCATCAATCTTTCCAACACTCCCTCTCGATAACCATCAATCTTTCCAACACTCCCTCTCGATAACCATCAATCTTTCCAACACTCCCTCTCGATAACCATCAATCTTTCCAACACTCCCTCTCGATAACCATCAATCTTTCCAACACTCCCTCTCGATAACCATCAATCTTTCCAACACTCCCTCTCGATAACCATCAATCTTTCCAACACTCCCTCTCGATAACCATCAATCTTTCCAACACTCCCTCTCGATAACCATCAATCTTTCCAACACTCCCTCTCGATAACCATCAAGCCTTTGTGTGAAATAGAACATTCTCATGCCCTGATGGTTTTGATAACAGGGGTGTGGATGCTGTCTGAGTTCTGTGCTTAGCTCTTTTGCTGACAGTTCTTCTCGGTTCTTCTCGGTGTATCATACTCGATGCGAACTCATTGCAAAAATCACTGACGTTGGAGACATATCTCCCTCACTAACTTTAAGCGTCAGCTGTCAGAGCAGCTTACCGATCGCTGCAGCTGGTACACAGCCCATCTGTAAATGGCCCAACCAACCCCCCTACCTACCTCATCCCCACATTTTGTTTTTCTGCTCTTTTGCACACCAGTGTTTCCACTTGCACATCCTCATCTGCACATCACTCTTGTACACTGTAATTACTTTGCCACTATTGGCCTATTTATTGCCTTTCCTCCTTACTTCATTTGCACACACTGTATACAGATTTTTCTATTGTGTTATTGACTGTACATTTGTTTGTGTAGCTGTGTTGTTTGTGTCACACTGCTTTGCTTTATCTTGGCCAGGTCAGAGTTGTAAATGAGAACTTGTTCTCAACTGGCCTACCTGGTTAAATAAAGGTGATATACATACATATATATATATATGTGTGTGTGTGTGTGTGTGTGTGTGTGTGTGTGTGTGTGTGTGTGTGTGTGTGTGTGTGTGTGTATATGTATGTATGTATGTATGTATGTGTATATATGTATGTATGTGTATATATATATGTATATATGTGTATTTATATATTTATTTATTTATATATATATATATATATTTATATTTATATATATTTATTTATATATATATATATTTATTTATTTATATTTATTTATATATATATATATATATATATATATATATATATATATATATATATATATATATATATATATATATATATATATATATATATATATATATATATATTACTGCGTCCGTATGGCTGAGGATGACTCATTCATAACTAGAGTGCAGAGGCCTGCCTGCAGCCCTGCCATAGATGGAGCCCCATCTGTGCAAAGCCCCATCACTCAATCCCACGTGGAATCTGTTTTTTTGTCAATATACAGTGGGGCAAAAAAGTATTTAGTCAGCCACCAATTGCGCAAGTTCTCCCACTTAAAAAGATGAGTGAGACCTGTAATCGTAAGAAGCATTGTGGACAGGTGTCGTTTATACTGATAACAAGTTCAAACAGGTGCCATTAATACAGGTAAACGTGTGGAGGACAGAGGAGCCTCTTAAAGAAGAAGTTACAGGTCTGTGAGAGCCAGAAATCTTGCTTGTTTGTAGGTGACCAAATACTTATTTTCCACCATAATTTGCAAATAAATTCATTAAAAATCCTTTTTCTTCTCATTTTGTCTGTCATAGTTGAAGTGTACCTATGATGAAAATTACAGGCCTCATCTTTTTAAGTGGGAGAACTTGCACAATTGGTGGCTGTTGAAATACTTTTTGCCCCACTGTAGATATATCTACATAGATATAGATAGATATAGATAGAAATTGGATTTTGAAAGATTGAAAAATAGGCTTTTGCTTGTACAGTGTCTCAATCATCACTAACCAAATGCGGATTTGGTCAGTGGCTATTTAAGAAATATGCTTTCGGAGTAGATTTAGAGGGCTGTTTTAAGCACAGTCCATGATGTTATGATATTTTTTAAGCTACAATAATAAAAAATATTGTCAGATATATCGGTTATGTGTGATTATTTCAACTAACGGTGTGTGTCTCTTCCTCAGGCCGTGGTGGAATGAGCAGCGTGTGTGTGTTGAAGGGTAAAGCAGTGCTCTGGCAGGCCTCGTTCAGCCCCCACCTCAGAACTTCAACTCCCAGCATGCCGGTGGTGCTGAGCAGCGGAGGACACGCCCCCCCGGCTGGACAGACCCCACATGCCCCGCCACCAAGCCAGCAGGTAAGGAATGGAGACCAGGGCATAAAATGAACACCTGCCAAATGCGGGTAGATTTTTGGCATTGGCCGGTGTGTGTATTTCACCAGGACTCCACAGGACGAGCGGTTCACTCGCATTTGTGAATTAAAGTGTGATCGCATTTAAAGTAAAATAAATGATGCAGTAGCTGTTTTCAAAGTATTTCTGCCGCTTCGTTTCATAGCTCAAATAACTACGACTCCTATATAGTCTATTTCACCTCGCGCGACAACTGCCTGGCGTTCCTCCGCTTCCTCTTCTATGTTTGAGTTTCAACTGACTCGACTCGCGCTACCATGGTAACCTCCACGCCCTTAAAGAGGCAGGCGAAGATTTGTCTCATCTGTGATATTTTGGATTTAATGATTTCAGCTTTCAAAAAATGAAATTAAAACAATATACCACATTACGTCTTACTAGTAATACTGTAATCTGTTTTTGAAACGAAACATGCTCATCTGTTTTTTTGTGTTGGTGTAATTTAGGCGGGGGGAAAATAATTTGGCCGATATAAAATAATAAAATAAATATATATTATAAAATAATAATAATAATAATAATAATAAAATAAATATATATTATAAAATAATAATAATAATAAAATATATATTATAAAATAATTATAATGATCTGAGTGGCTGGTAGGTTTTTACATCTGTCATGTCAGACAGCAGTACGCGTCACACAGACTGACAGATGTTCAGACGCGGAGATGTTAGCTGTGTGTGTTGCAGGGCGTGGCGGGTACGGGGCGCTCTCAGACGCGGAGATGTTAGCTGTGTGTGTTGCAGGGCGTGGCGGGTACGGGGCGCTCTCAGACGCGGAGATGTTAGCTGTGTGTGTTGCAGGGCGTGGCGGGTACGGGGCGCTCTCAGACGCGGAGATGTTAGCTGTGTGTGTTGCAGGGCGTGGCGGGTACGGGGCGCTCTCAGACGCGGAGATGTTAGCTGTGTGTGTTGCAGGGCGTGGCGGGTACGGGGCGCTCTCAGACGCGGAGATGTTAGCTGTGTGTGTTGCAGGGCGTGGCGGGTACGGGGCGCTCTCAGACGCGGAGATGTTAGCTGTGTGTGTTGCAGGGCGTGGCGGGTACGGGGCGCTCTCAGACGCGGAGATGTTAGCTGTGTGTGTTGCAGGGCGTGGCGGGTACGGGTTCGCTCTCAGACGCGGAGATGTTAGCTGTGTGTGTTGCAGGGCGTGGCGGGTACGGGGCGCTCTCAGGATGATGCCATGGTGAACTACTTCTTCCAGCGGCAGCACGGAGAGCAGCCTGGCAAACACCGCTGGCCCACCGGGGAGAACATCCACGACAGCCAGGTACTGGTGGCTGGGGGGGGGGGGAAATCAGACAATGGTCTCGGTTTGAGTTTATGGGCCTACTCTTTACTGACAGTCTCTCTGAGTGTAACCTTGTCCCTCTTTCTGTAGTGTAGGGGTGTTATTTTCACTTGGTCTCCCTCTGTAGGTGTTATTCTAACCTGGTCTCTCTGTAGGTGTAGTGTAGGGGTGTTATTCTAACCTGGTCTCTCTGTAGGTGTTATTCTAACCTGATCTCTCTGTAGGTGTTATTCTAACCTGGTCTCTCTGTAGGTGTAGTGTAGGGGTGTTATTCTAACCTGGTTTCTCTGTAGGTGTTATTCTAACCTGGTCTCTCTCTGTAGGTGTAGTGTAGGGGGGTTATTCTAACCTGGTCTCTCTCTGTAGGTGTTATTCTAACCTGGTCTCTCTGTAGGTGTTATTCTAACCTGATCTCTCTCTGTAGGTGTAGTGTAGGGGTGTTATTCTAACCTGGTCTCTCTCTGTAGGTGTTATTCTAACCTGGTCTCTCTGTAGGTGTAGTGTAGGGGTGTTATTCTAACCTGGTCTCTCTGTAGGTGTTATTCTCACCTGGTCTCTCTGTAGGTGTAGTGTAGGGGTGTTATTCTAACCTGGTCTCTCTGTCTGTAGTGTAGGGGTGTTCTTCTAACCTGGTCTCTCTGTAGGTGTTATTCTAACCTGGTCTCTCTGTAGGTGTTATTCTAACCTGGTCTCTTTGTCTGTAGTGTAGGGGTGTTATTCTCACCTGGTCTCTCTGTAGGTGTTATTCTAACCTGGTCTCTCTGTAGGTGTAGTGTAGGGGTGTTATTCTCACCTGGTCTCTCTGTCTGTAGGTGTTATTCTAACCTGGTCTCTCTGTCTGTAGGTGTTATTCTAACCTGGTCTCTCTGTAGGTGTTATTCTAACCTGGTCTCTCTCTGTAGGTGTTATTCTAACCTGGTCTCTGTCTGTAGGTGTTATTCTAACCTGGTCTCTCTCTCTGTAGTTGTAGTGTTGTTATAACCTGGTCTCTGTAGGTGTTGTTATAACCTGGTCTCTGTAGGTGTTATTCTAACCTGGTCTCTCTGTAGGTGTTATTCTAACCTGGTCTCTCTCTCTGTAGGTGTAGTGTTGTTATAACCTGGTCTCTAGGTGTTATTCTAACCTGGTCTCTGTAGGTGTTGTTATAACCTGGTCTCTCTGTAGGTGTAGTGTTGTTATAACCTGGTCTCTCTGTAGGTGTAGTGTTGTTATAACCTGGTCTCTGTAGGTGTTGTTATAACCTGGTCTCTCTGTAGGTGTAGTGTTGTTATAACCTGGTCTCTGTAGGTGTAGTGTTGTTATAACCTGGTCTCTGTAGGTGTAGTGTTGTTATAACCTGGTCTCTGTAGGTGTAGTGTTGTTATAACCTGGTCTCTCTGTAGGTGTTATTCTAACCTGGTCTCTCTCTCTGTAGGTGTAGTGTTGTTATAACCTGGTCTCTGTAGGTGTTGTTATAACCTGCTCTCTCTCTCTGTAGGTTTAGTGTTGTTATAACCTGGTCTCTCTGTCTGTAGGTGTTATTCTAACCTGGTCTCTCTCTCTGTAGGTGTAGTGTTGTTATAACCTGGTCTCTGTAGGTGTTGTTATAACCTGGTCTCTGTAGGTGTTGTTATAACCTGGTCTCTGTAGGTGTAGTGTTGTTATAACCTGGTCTCTCTCTCTGTAGGTATAGTGTTATTATAACCTGGTCTCTCTGTAGGTCTAGTGTTGTTATAACCTGGTCTCTGTAGGTGTTGTTATAACCTGGTCTCTGTAGGTGTTGTTATAACCTGGTCTCTCTGTAGGTGTAGTGTTGTTATAACCTGGTCTCTGTAGGTGTAGTGTTGTTATAACCTGGTCTCTGTAGGTGTAGTGTTGTTATAACCTGGTCTCTGTAGGTGTAGTGTTGTTATAACCTGGTCTCTCTGTAGGTGTTATTCTAACCTGGTCTCTCTCTCTCTCTGTAGGTGTAGTGTTGTTATAACCTGCTCTCTGTAGGTGTAGTGTTGTTATAACCTGGTCTCTGTAGGTGTAGTGTTGTTATAACCTGGTCTCTCTCTCCAGGGGCGGTCGATGGATGAGCTGAACCATGACTTCCATGCTCTGGCTCTAGAGGGGCGTGCCATGGGAGAGGTAAGGGGTCAGGGGTTACAGGTCAAGTAGTTAGAGGACCATAGACACTCAGCCTACCGAAGGCCATGTGATGGTGGAAGGAAGAGCACCGTTGCCCAGAATAAAGTGACCCATAAATCCTATGTTTAGTCATTCCGAGGAAAACGACCTGACACTTCTCTTTCTTTCACTTCTCTTTCTTTCACTTCTCTTTCTCGTTCCTCTTTCTCGTTCCTCTTTCTCGTTCCTCTTTCTGTTTCTCTCCTCCCTTTCTCTCCTCCCTTTCTCTTTCTGTTTCTCTCCTCCCTTTGTCTTTCTGTCTTTCTCCATCTCTCTCTCTCCCCTCCCCCTCTCCTTTTTACAGCAGCTTTTGACAGGTAAGAAGTTTTGGGAGAGTGACGATGCTGGAAAAGATGGACCAAAAGGGATCTTTCTGGACCAGTGGAGGGGTGGCGCGTGGGGGACCACAGGTAAGATGGAGAGCCCAGCCCCTGGATTGAAACACCACAGTGTCACCCCACCAAGTCTTGAGTGCCCAGCCAAATGTGTACTTGTGTTTTGCGGTTTTGACAATAGGTCTCTTTTTTTTCTTTCTCCTCTACCAGACCACTTGGTGTCTCAGCCAATCATGGTGTCTCATCGGCCGGGTGGGGGTTTCCATGGCGGCGGGGAGGTGGGCGGGTCAGTGATGTCACCGCGGTCAGAGAGCGGCGGCTTGGGAGTTCGTATGGTAGAATACGTCCTCTCCTCTTCTCCCGCCGAGAAACTGGACTCCTGCCTCCGTAAGGGACCTTTCGTAAGTAGCCTACCCTCATTTACACTCCCATCATTCAATTCATATGTCTACGTAGATCATCAATGCTGACCCACCTTCACCACTGGCAACCTAGACTCCTTGCGGCACTGGGTTACACTGCATACGTGGTCTCGTTTAGATCTCTCTCTCTCTCTCTCTTTAGATCTCTCTCTCTCTCTTTAGATCTCTCTCTCTCTTTAGATCTCTCTCTCTCTCTTTAGATCTCTCTCTCTCTCTTTAGATCTCTCTCTCTCTCTTTAGATCTCTCTCTCTCTCTTTAGATCTCTATCTCTCTTTAGATCTCTCTCTCTCTCTTTAGATCTCTCTCTCTCTTTAGATCTCTCTCTCTCTCTTTAGATCTCTCTCTCTCTCTCTTTAGATCTCTCTCTCTCTCTTTAGATCTCTCTCTCTCTCTCTTAGATCTCTCTCTCTCTTTAGATCTCTCTCTCTCTCTCTTTAGATCTCTCTCTCTCTCTCTTTAGATCTCTCTCTCTCTCTTTAGATCTCTCTCTCTCTCTCTTTAGATCTCTTTCTCTCTCTCTCTTTAGATCTCTCTCTCTTTAGATCTCTCTCTCTTTAGATCTCTCTCTCTCTTTAGATCTCTCTCTCTCTTTAGATCTCTCTCTCTCTTTAGATCTCTCTCTCTCTAGATCTCTCTCTCTCTCTTTAGATCTCTCTCTCTCTCTCTTTAGATCTCTCTCTCTCTGTGTCTCTTTAGATCTCTCTCTCTGTGTCTCTTTAGATTTCTCTCTCTCTCTGTCTCTTTAGATTTCTCTCTCTCTCTGTCTCATTTAGATTTCTCTCTCTCTCTCTCTCTGTCTCTTTAGATTTCTCTCAAATTCAAATTCAAACTGCTTTATTGGCATGAAAAACATTGTGTCAATATTGCCAAAGCAACAATGTATACAATATACATTGTAACAAAATTCTAAATGATAGCAAATATAAAATATAAAAGTGTAGTAAATAATAATACAAAATTAAATACAAAAATAATAATAATTACAGTAATAACAATAATAGCAATAACAATTAAGTTACTGCTTACTATGCAGATGTTATTATTCAGTGTCCCTCAGGCTATGGCAGGAAAATACATATTTGGCTGCAAGAGGAGCCATTGCTCCTTCGCCCATGAGTATTCTTAGTTTTTCCTCTGGGTTCAATTTGTAAAAATTTGGAATATGTTTAGTAATTTCTGTGAATAATGAATCTCTTTGTGAGGAATATTTATCACAGTAAAGGAGAAAGTGCATCTCTGTCTCTACCTCCCCTGTTATGCAGTGACCACATACACGCTCCTCTTTGGGTAGCCATGTCTTTTTATGTCTGCCGGTTTCTATTGCCAATCGGTGGTCACTCAGCCTGTACTTGGTAAGGATCTGTCTCTGCTTCGTATCTCTGACAGAGTAGAGATAATCAGCCAATTCATATTCTCTGTTTAGGGTCAGATAGCAATTTAGTCGGCTTTGGGATTTTGTTTCATTTTTCC
This sequence comes from Oncorhynchus masou masou, assembly GCF_036934945.1. Classification (NCBI taxonomy): domain Eukaryota; kingdom Metazoa; phylum Chordata; class Actinopteri; order Salmoniformes; family Salmonidae; genus Oncorhynchus; species Oncorhynchus masou. The sequence continues at coordinate 11,223,864 of NC_088223.1, read as the reverse complement.
AATGTTGTAAATATGATTCCTTTGATTGGTTCATGATTTTGCTTATTGGAATTCTTTCTTTTGAAGCAGTGCTGGTGTCAGCTTGGTTGGTGAGGTCCAACACCAGCTGACTGAGAGGGCTCGTTTCTGGGCTCAGCTCTTGGGTTTGAAGTGATTTAAATTGCAGACTTGAATTTGGACTTGAATTCAGATGTAGCCAAAATTTTAATGATCTTTTCTGTATTTTCATTATTACTGGAAAACGGCCCAATTCTGCCCTACATGCATTAGTTGGTGTATTTCTCTGAACTTGTAGGATTTTCCGACAGAATTCTGCATGTAGGGCTTCAATTGGATGTTTGTCCCACATTTTAAAGTCCAGTTTATTGAGTGGCCCCCAAACCTCACTTCCATAAAGAGCTATTGGTAGGATTACACTGTCAAATATTTTAGTCCAAATTCTAATTGGGATGTTGATTTTGAATAATTTCATTTTTATTGCATACATTGCTCTGCGGGCTTTTTCTTTGAGTGCATTCACTGCCATATTAAAGTTTCCCGATGCAGATATGGTCAGACCAAGATAGGTGTAATTTTTTGTGTGTTCAATTAAGGTGTTGTTCAGGGTGAATTTATATTTGTGTTTCTGACATCTGGATTTTTTTTGGAAAATCATGATTTTAGTTTTTTGGAAATTTACTGCCAGGGCCCAATTATGGCAATATTGCTCCAGAATATTAATTTTCTGTTGAAGACCTTCTTTGGTTGGTGATAGAAGTACCACGTCATCAGCATATAGCAGGTATTTCACCTCTGTGTCAAATAGTGTGAGTCCTGGGGCTGGAGATTGGTCCAACATGTCTGCTAATTCATTGATATAAATGTTGAAAAGATTTGGACTCAAACTGCAGCCTTGTCTCACACCTCGACATTGTGAAAAAAATTCTGTTCTTTGGTTTTTGATTTTTATTGCACACTTGTTTTCTGTGTACATACATTTTATTAAGTCATATACCTTACCACCAAGTCCACTTTGTAGAATTTTGTAGAATAGCCCTTCGTGCCAAATCGAATCAAATGCTTTTTTAAAGTCAATAAAGCAAGCAAAGATTTTGCCCTCTTTGTTTTGGTGGATGTGTTTATTAATTAGTGTGTGTAAGGTGTATATATGGTCAGTAGTGCGATGGTTAGGGAGAAAGCCAATTTGACATTTACTTATTACATTTTTTTCTTGAAGAAAGGTTTGAATTCTTGAATTCAAAATGCTACAGAAAATCTTTCCCAAGTTACTGTTTACGCAAATTCCCCTGTAATTATTAGGGTCTGATTTGTCTCCACTTTTGTGGATAGGGAGATGAGCCCCTGGTTCCAGACATCAGGGAAGCAGCCAGAAGTTAAAACCATGTTGAACAATTTAAGCACAGCATTTTGCAACTCAGGTGTGCTGTTTTTCAGCATTTCATTTCTGATGTTGTCTAGACCACAAGCCTTCTTTGATTTAATAGATTTTAGCTTTTCATTTAGTTCTTGTTGGGTTATTGGGTAATCTAATGGATTTTGGTTGTTTTTAATGACTGATTCAAGGATGTTCAATTTTTCTTTAATTTCTAATTGGTTCTGTTGCAAGTCTTTTTGTGGGATGTTTTTGTATAGATTATCAAAATAAGTTTTCCAAATTCCTACATCTTGTATTGCTAATTCTTGTGGCTTCTTCTCTCTCTCTCTGTCTCATTTAGATCTCTCTCTCTCTGTGTCTCTTTAGATTTCTCTCTCTCTCTGTCTCATTTAGATCTCTCTCTCTGTGTCTCTTTAGATTTCTCTCTCTCTGTCTCTTTAGATTTCTCTCTCTCTCTCTCTGTCTCTTTAGATTTCTCTCTCTCTCTGTCTCGTTTAGATCTCTCTCTCTCTGTCTCTTTAGATTTCTCTCTCTCTTTCTGTCTCTTTAGATTTCTCTCTCTGTCTCATTTAGATCTCTCTCTCTGTGTCTCTTTAGATTTCTCTCTCTCTCTCTCTCTCTCTCTGTCTCTTTAGATTTCTCTCTCTCTCTGTCTCGTTTAGATCTCTCTCAGCTCTATGGATTTCCTGCTGTTACCTCTATATATTACTGTCAATGTGTCAATCACAATGTTCTCAATCTGTCGCCCAACTTTTATTTATCCCTCCCTCGCTCGCTCCCTCCCTCACTCCCTCCCTCACTCTCTCCCTCACTCGCTCGCTCCATCTCTCGCTCGCTCCATCTCTCGCTCGCTCCATCTCTCGCTCGCTCCATCTCTCGCTCGCTCCATCTCTCGCTCGCTCCATCTCTCGCTCGCTCCATCTCTCGCTCGCTCCATCTCTCGCTCGCTCCATCTCTCGCTCGCTCAATCTCTCGCTCGCTCGATCTCTCGCTCGCTCCATCTCTCGCTCGCTCCATCTCTCGCTCGCTCCATCTCTCGCTCGCTCCATCTCTCGCTCGCTCCATCTCTCGCTCGCTCCATCTCTCTCTCCATCTCTCTCTCTATCTCTCTCTCTCTCGCTCCATCTCTCTCTGTCTCAGGGTCCGAGGGATGGAGAGGTGGGGGAGGAGATTAGAGATAAACCAAAGGCCTCATTTGAAGGAGAGAAACTCAAGGACATGGGAGAGGGTGACGTCATCAGTGATGTCATCAACCCCAACGGGCTCCCTGTGCAGAACGGCCTGGACGTGGATGGCAAGGAGTACAGGTAAACACACACATACACACACCTACCTCTTCTGTGTACACTGAGTGTACAGAACATTAGGAACACCTGCTCTTTCCATGACACACTGACCAGGTGAATCCAGGTGAAAGATATGATCCCTTATTGATGTCACCTGTTAAATCCACTTCAATCAGTGTAGATGAAGGGGAGGAGACGGGTTAAAGAAGGATGTTTAAGCCTTGAGACAATCGAGACATGGATTGTGTCTGTGTGCCATTCATGGGGTGACTAGGCAAGACACAAGATGTAGGTGCCTTTGAACAGGGTATGGCAGTAGGTGCCTTTGAACAGGGTATGGTAGTAGGTGCCTTTGAACAGGATATGGTAGTAGGTGCCTTTGAACAGGATATGGTAGTAGGTGCCTTTGAACAGGATATGGTAGTAGGTGCCTTTGAACAGGGTATGGTAGTAGGTGCCTTTGAACAGGGTATGGTAGTAGGTGCCTTTGAACAGGGTATGGTAGTAGGTGCCTTTGAACGGGGTATGGTAGTAGATGCCTTTGAACAGGATATGGTAGTACATTTACATTTACATTTAAGTCATTTAGCAGACGCTCTTATCCAGAGCGACTTACAAATTGGTGAATTCACCTTCTGACATCCAGTGGAACAGCCACTTTACAATAGTGCATCTAAATCATTAAGGGGGGGTGGTGAGAAGGATTACTTATCCTATCCTAGGTATTCCTTGAAGAGGTGGGGTTTCAGGTGTCTCCGGAAGGTGGTGATTGACTCCGCTGTCCTGGCGTCGTGAGGGAGTTTGTTCCACCATTGGGGGGCCAGAGCAGCGAACAGTTTTGACTGGGCTGAGCGGGAACTGTACTTCCTCAATGGTAGGGAGGCGAGCAGGCCAGAGGTGGATGAACGCAGTGCCCTTGCTTGGGTGTAGGGCCTGATCAGAGCCTGGAGGTACTGCGGTGCCGTTCCCCTCACAGCTCCGTAGGCAAGCACCATGGTCTTGTAGCGGATGCGAGCTTCAACTGGAAGCCAGTGGAGAGAGCGGAGGAGCGGGGTGACGTGAGAGAACTTGGGAAGGTTGAACACCAGACGGGCTGCGGCGTTCTGGATGAGTTGTAGGGTTTAATGGCACAGGCAGGGAGCCCAGCCAACAGCGAGTTGCAGTAATCCAGACGGGAGATGACAAGTGCCTGGATTAGGACCTGCGCCGCTTCCTGTGTGAGGCAGGGTCGTACTCTGCGGATGTTGTAGAGCATGAACCTACAGGAACGGGCCACCGCCATGATGTTGGTTGAGAACGACAGGGTGTTGTCCAGGATCACGCCAAGGTTCTTAGCGCTCTGGGAGGAGGACACAATGGAGTTGTCAACCGTGATGGCGAGATCATGGAACGGGCAGTCCTTCCCCGGGAGGAAGAGCAGCTTCGTCTTGCCGAGGTTCAGCTTGAGGTGGTGATCCGTCATCCACACTGATATGTCTGCCAGACATGCAGAGATGCGATTCGCCACCTGGTCATCAGAAGGGGAAAGGAGAAGATTAATTGTGTGTCGTCTGCATAGCAATGATAGGAGAGACCATGTGAGGTTATGACAGAGCCAAGTGACTTGGTGTATAGCGAGAATAGGAGAGGGCCTAGAACAGAGCCCTGGGGGACACCAGTGGTGAGAGCGCGTGGCGAGGAGACAGATTCTCGCCACGCCACCTGGTAGGAGCGACCTGTCAGGTAGGACGCAATCCAAGCGTGGGCCGCGCCGGAGATGCCCAACTCGGAGAGGGTGGAGAGGAGGATCTGATGGTTCACAGTATCGAAGGCAGCCGATAGGTCTAGAAGGATGAGAGCAGAGGAGAGAGAGTTAGCTTTAGCAGTGCGGAGCGCCTCCGTGATGCAGAGAAGAGCAGTCTCAGTTGAATGACTAGTCTTGAAACCTGACTGATTTGGATCAAGAAGGTCATTCTGAGAGAGATAGCAGGAGAGCTGGCCAAGGACGGCACGTTCAAGAGTTTTGGAGAGAAAAGAAAGAAGGGATACTGGTCTGTAGTTGTTGACATCGGAGGGATCGAGTGTAGGTTTTTTCAGAAGGGGTGCAACTCTCGCTCTCTTGAAGACGGAAGGGACGTAGCCAGCGGTCAGGGATGAGTTGATGAGCGAGGTGAGGTAAGGGAGAAGGTCCCCGGAAATGGTCTGGAGAAGAGAGGAGGGGATAGGGTCGAGCGGGCAGGTTGTTGGGCGGCCGGCCGTCACAAGAAGCGAGATTTCATCTGGAGAGAGAGGGGAGAAAGAGGTCAGAGCACAGGGTAGGGCAGTGTGAGCAGAACCAGCGGTGTCGTTTGACTTAGCAAACGAGGATTGGATGTCGTCGACCTTCTTTTCAAAATGGTTGACGAAGTCATCTGCAGAGAGGGAGGAGGGGGGGGGGGGAGGAGGATTCAGGAGGGAGGAGAAGGTGGCAAAGAGCTTCCTAGGGTTAGAGGCAGATGCTTGGAATTTAGAGTGGTAGAAAGTGGCTTTAGCAGCAGAGACAGAGGAGGAAAATGTAGAGAGGAGGGAGTGAAAGGATGCCAGGTCCGCAGGGAGGCGAGTTTTCCTCCATTTCCGCTCGGCTGCCCGGAGCTCTGTTCTGTGAGCTCGCAATGAGTCATCGAGCCACGGAGCGGGGAGGGGAGGACCGAGCCGGCCTGGAGGATAGGGGACATAGAGAGTCAAAGGATGCAGAAAGGGAAGAGAGGAGGGTTGAGGAGGCAGAATCAGGAGAAAGGTTGGAGAAGGTATGAGCAGAGGGAAGAGATGATAGGATGGAAGAGGAAAGAGTAGCGGGGGAGAGAGAGCGAAGGTTGGGACGGCGCGATACCATCCGAGTAGGGGCAGTGTGGGAAGTGTTGGATGAGAGCGAGAGGGAAAAGGATACAAGGTAGTGGTCGGAGACTTGGAGGGGAGTTGCAGTGAGGTTAGTGGAAGAACAGCATCTAGTAAAGATGAGGTCGGCGTATTGCATGCCTTGTGAGTAGGGGGAAGGTGAGAGGGTGAGGTCAAAAGAGGAGAGGAGTGGAAAGAAGGAGGCAGAGAGGAATGAGTCAAAGGTAGACGTGGGGAGGTTAAAGTCGCCCAGGACTGTGAGAGGTGAGCCGTCCTCAGGAAAGGAGCTTATCAAGGCATCAAGCTCATTGATGAACTCTCCGAGGGAACCTGGAGGGCGATAAATGATAAGGATGTTAAGGTTGAAAGGGCTGGTAACTGTGACAGCATGGAATTCAAAGGAGGCAATAGATAGATGGGTAAGGGGAGAGAGAGAGAATGACCACTTGGGAGAGATGAGGATCCCGGTGCCACCACCCCGCTGACCAGAAGCTCTCGGGGTGTGCGAGAACACGTGGGCGGACGAAGAGAGAGCAGTAGGAGTAGCAGTGTTATCTGTGGTGATCCATGTTTCCGTCAGTGCCAGGAAGTCGAGGGACTGGAGGGAGGCATAGGCTGAGATGAACTCTGCCTTGTTGGCCGCAGATCGGCAGTTCCAGAGGCTACCGGAGACCAGGAACTCCACGTGGGTCGTGCGCGCTGGGACCACCAGATTAGGGTGGCCGCGGCCACGCGGTGTGGAGCGTTTGTATGGTCTGTGCAGAGAGGAGAGAACAGGGATAGATAGACACATAGTTAACAGGGTACAGAAGAGGCTACGCTAATGCAACTGAGATTGGAATGACAAGTGGACTACACGTCTCGAATGTTCAGAAAGTTAAGCTTACGTAGCAAGAATCTTATTGACTAAAATGATTGAAATGATACAGTACTGCTGGAGTAGGCTAGCTGGTAGTGGCTGCGATGTTGACACTACACTAATCAAGTCGTTCCGTCGAGTGTAATAGTTTCTACAGTGCTGCTATTCGGGGGCTAGCTGGCTAGCTAGCAGGTTGATTGCGTTACGTTACTTAAAAGAACGACAATAGCTGGCTAGCTAACCTAGAAAATCGCTCTAGGCTACACAATTGTCTTAGATACAAAGACGGCTATGTAGCTAGCCAGCTACGATCAAACAAAACAAACCAAAGTAGATGCCTTTGAACGGGATATGGTAGTAGGTGCCTTTGAACAGGGTATGGTAGTAGGGTATGGTAGTAGGGTATGGTAGTAGATGCCTTTGAACAGGATATGGTAGTAGATGCCTTTGAACAGGATATGGTAGTAGGTGCCTTGGAACGGGGTATGGTAGTAGGTGCCTTTGAACAGGATATGGTAGTAGGTGCCTTTGAACAGGGTATGGTAGTAGGTGCCTTTGAACAGGATATGGTAGTAGGTGCCATTGAACAGGGTATGGTAGTAGGTGCCTTTGAACAGGATATGGTAGTAGGTGCCTTTGAACAGGATATGGTAGTAGGTGCCTTTGAACAGAGTATGGTAGTAGGTGCCTTTGAACAGGGTATGGTAGTAGGTGCCAAGAGCACCGGTTTGGGTCAAGAACTCAACCCTGCTGGGTTTTTCACACTCAACAGTTTTCTGTGTGTATCACGAAAGGGTCCACCACCCAAAGGACATCCAGCCAACTTGACACAACTGTGGGAAGCATTTCAATCAACATGGGTCAGCGTCCCTGTGAAACGCTTTGGGACACTTTGTAGAGTCCACGCCCTGACAACTTGAGGCTGTTCTGAGGTCAAAAGGGGCGGGTTGCAACTCAATATTAGGAAGGTGTTCTTAATGTTTTGTACACTCAGTGTATGTGTTCACACTGTGTGTGTTTCTTTGTAGAGTCCACGCCCTGACAACTTGGGGCTGTTCTGAGAGGTGCTTCTCTGTATTAGGAAGGTGTTCTTAATGTTTGGTGTACTCAGTGTGTACATATGCACACGGATGGTTAACCATGTTTCCCTCTTCTCTCCCCCGTCCCTCTTCTCTCTCCCTCCCCCGTCCCTCTTCTCTCCCTCCCCCGTCCCTCTTCTCTCTCCCTCCCCGTCCCTCTTCTCTCTCCCTCCCCGTCCCTCTTCTCTCTCTCTCCCCGTCCCTCTTCTCTCTCCCTCCCCCGCCCCTCTTCTCTCTCCCTCCCCCGTCCCTCTTCTCTCCCCCGTCCCTCTTCTCTCTCTCCCCGTCCCTCTTCTCTCTCCCTCCCCGTCCCTCTTCTCTCCCCCGTCCCTCTTCTCTCTCCCTCCCCGCCCCTCTTCTCTCTCCCTCCCCGTCCCTCTTCTCTCTCCCTCCCCGCCCCTCTTCTCTCTCCCTCCCCCGTCCCTCTTCTCTCTCTCTCCCCCGTCCCTCTTCTCTCTCTCTCCCCCGTCCCTCTTCTCTCTCTCTCCCCCGTCCCTCTTCTCTCTCTCTCCCCCGTCCCTCTTCTCTCTCTCTCTCCCCCGTCCCTCTCTCTCTCTCTCCCCCGTCCCTCTTCTCTCTCTCTCTCCCTCTTCTCTCTCCCCCGTCCCTCTTCTCTCTCCCCCGTCCCTCTTCTCTCTCCCCCGTCCCTCTTCTCTCTCCCCCCGTCCCTCTTCTCTCTCCCCCGTCCCTCTTCTCTCTCCCCCGTCCCTCTTCTCTCTCTCCCCGTCCCTCTTCTCTCTTCTCTCCCCCGTCCCTCTTCTCTCTTCTCTCCCCCGTCCCTCTTCTCTCTCTCTCCCCGTCCCTCTCTCTCCCCCGTCCCCTTCTCTCTCTCTCCCCCGTCCCTCTTCTCTCTCCCCCGTCCCTC
>NC_088223.1:11188047-11210547 GCF_036934945.1 Oncorhynchus masou masou | reverse complement strand
TGTGTGTGTGTACTATAACCTGTGTGTGTGTGTGTGTACTATAACCTGTGTGTGTGTGTGTGTGTGTAATATAACCTGTGTGTGTGTGTGTGTGTGTGTAATATAACCTGTGTGTGTGTGTGTGTATAATATAACCTGTTTGTGTGTGTGTACTATAACCTGTGTGTGTGTGTGTGTGTGTGTGTGTGTGTGTGTGTGTGTGTGTGTAATATAACCTGTGTGTGTGTGTAATATAACCTGTGTGTATGTGTAATATAACCTGTGTGTATGTGTAATATAACCTGTGTGTGTGTGTAATATAACCTGTGTGTGTGTGTAATATAACCTGTGTGTGTGTATAATATAACCTGTGTGTGTGTGTGTGTGTGTAATATAACCTGTGTGTATGTGTAATATAACCTGTGTGTATGTGTAATATAACCTGTGTGTGTGTGTAATATAACCTGTGTGTGTGTGTAATATAACCTGTGTGTGTGTGTAATATAACCTGTGTGTGTGTATAATATAACCTGTGTGTGTGTGTGTGTGTAATATTAACTGTGTGTGTGTGTGTACTATAACCTGTGTGTGTGTGTGTACTATAACCTGTGTGTGTGTGTGTAATATAACCTGTGTGTGTGTGTGATATAACCTGTGTGTGTGTATAATATAACCTGTGTGTGTGTGTAATATGACCTGTGTGTGTGTGTGTATAATATTAACTGTGTGTGTGTGTGTGTGTGTGTGTGTGTGTGTAATATAACCTGTGTGTGTGTGTGTGTATAATATAACCTGTTTGTGTGTGTGTACTATAACCTGTGTGTGTGTGTGTGTGTAATATAACCTGTGTGTGTAATATAACCTGTGTGTGTGTGTAATATAACCTGTGTGTGTGTATAATATAACCTGTGTGTGTGTGTATACTATAACCTGTGTGTGTGTATACTATAACCTGTGTGTGTGTATAATATAACCTGTGTGTGTGTGTGTGTGTGTATACTATAACCTGTGTGTGTGTGTGTAATATAACCTGTGTGTGTATAATATAACCTGTGTGTGTAACCTGTGTATAGGTGTTCCAGAGACCCAGTGCTCTAGCAGCCCAACAGCAGCAATATGCCTTGGCAGCAGCACAACAATCTCACATTGGTAAGAGACAGAGAGAGTGTCTGTGTGAGTTGTTTTGCAGGTGAAAGACATTTTTGGGCAGTTTTTCAGCGATGAAAAGTTGTTCTTGGACTGGCTGTGTATCTTATGTCTGGCACAATTAGCATATAACCGATAGTTATGGGTGAAGACCCTCTGGGGAAAAAATAAAAATAATTATCTGTTTAAACAGTTAGGACTTAATTAAATTTAGAACAATAGTGATGAAGAATTGTTGGTTGGTCTCCCCTCAGGGAGTCAAATCAGACACTGAGTGCAACATATACAATGTATTTGGAAAGATTTCCTCTTTACACATTTTGGTACTTTTAGAGATTTTAGTGACCAAAATGATCCGTTTTCAGTATTATTGAAACGTTAAAGTAATGATAAACGGAAGTAATTTCACCACGTTTTATATTGAAAACCAACAAACAACCAAATAAAATTAGCAGCACTGTTCACTTGTGTTTTTTGTTGTTGTATGTTCTGTAGACAGGGTGACTATCTTCGATTTTAAGTTTCCCTCGGCACTCTTGTAAAACCCCCAAAATACGACCACACTTCAGATTTGGTTCTCTTAGAAGGCCGGAAAAAATCTCCTGAGCACTGCCACTGTCTTCCACCATGTTTTCACACAAAACACAACCCACGTTGCGTTCTGCACCTGCGTCAGACTGTTGCTAACGTTGGTTGATGCTGGACAGTATTTACAGGGAGTTTTTCAAACCACGGTTGTAATGCTAATTTAAATTTGAAACTGTAAAACTTATCGTCTGGAATTTTACCGTGGTTCATCTTGAAACCGGTAACCGTATCGTCCTTAGTTACGTTACAGCCTTATTCTAAAATGTATTAAATCATTTCCCCTCATCCATCTACACACCATACCCCGTAACGACATCACGCTACCCCGTAACGACATCACGCTACCCCGTAACGACATCACACTACCCCGTAACGACATCACACTACCCCGTAACGACATCACACTACCCCGTAACGACATCACACTACCCCGTAACGACATCACACTACCACGTAACGACATCACACTACCACGTAACGACATCACACTACCACGTAACGACATCACACTACCCCGTAACGACATCACACTACCCCGTAACGACATCACCATACCCCGTAACGACATCACACTACCCCGTAACGACATCACACTACCCGTAACGACATCACACTACCCCGTAACGACATCACACTACCCCGTAACGACATCACACTACCCCGTAACGACATCACACTACCCCGTAACGACATCACACTACCCCGTAACGACATCACACTACCCGTAACGACATCACACTACCCCGTAACGACATCACACTACCCCGTAACGACATCACACTACCCCGTAACGACATCACAATACCCGTAACGACATCACACTACCCGTAACGACATCACACTACCCGTAACGACATCACACTACCCGTAACGACATCACACTACCCGTAACGACATCACACTACCCGTAACGACATCACACTACCCGTAACGACATCACACTACCCGTAACGACATCACACTACCCCGTAACGACATCACCATACCCGTAACGACATCACACTACCCCGTAACGACATCACACTACCCGTAACGACATCACACTACCCCGTAACGACATCACAATACCCGTAGCGACATCACACTACCCGTAACGACATCACACTACCCCGTAACGACATCACACTACCCGTAACGACATCACACTACCCGTAACGACATCACCATACCCGTAACGACATCACCATACCCGTAACGACATCACCATACCCGTAACGACATCACCATACCCGTAACGACATCACCATACCCGTAACGACATCACACTACCCCGTAACGACATCACACTACCCCGTAGCGACATCACACTACCCCGTAGCGACATCACCATACCCCGTAGCGACATCACCATACCCCGTAACGACATCACCATACCCCGTAACGACATCACACTACCCCGTAGCGACATCACACTACCCCGTAGCGACATCACACTACCCCGTAGCGACATCACACTACCCCGTAGCGACATCACCATACCCCGTAGCGACATCACACTACCCCGTAGCGACATCACACTACCCCGTAGCGACATCACCCTACCCCGTAGCGACATCACCCTACCCCGTAGCGACATCACCCTACCCCGTAGCGACATCACCCTACCCCGTAACGACAAATCAAAAACTGTGTTTTTAGACTTTTTGCTAATTTATGACAAATTAAAAACAAATCACATTTACATAAGTATTCAGACCCTTTACTCAGTACTTTGTTGAAGCACCTTTGGCAGCGATTACAGCCTTGAGTCTTCCTGGGTATGACACTACAAGCTTGGCACACCTGTATTTGGGGAGTTTTTCCCGTTCTTCTCTGCAGATCCTCTCAAGCTCTGTCAGGTTGGATGGGGAGCATCGCTGCACAGCTATTTTCAGGCTTCTCCAGAGATGTTCGATCGGGTTCAAGTCTGGGCTCTGGCTGGGCCACTCAAGGACATTCAGAGACGTGTCCCGGAGCCACTCCTGTGTTGTCTTGGCTGTGTGCTTAGGGTCGTTGTCCTGTTGGAAGGTGAAACTTCGCCCCAGTCTGAGGTCCTGAGCAGTCTGGAGCAGGTTTTCATCAAGGATCTTTCTGTACTTTGCGCCGTTCATCTTTCCCTCGATCCCGACTAGTCTCCCAGTCCCTGCCACTGAAAAACATCCCCACAGCATAATACTGCCACCTCCATGCTTCACCGTAGGGATGGTATTGGCCAGGTGATGAGCGGTACCTGGTTTCCTCCAGAAGTGAAGCTTGGCATTCAGGCATAAGAGTTCAATCTTGGTGTCATCAGACCAGAGAATGTTGTTTCTCGTGGTCTTAGTCCTTTAGGTGCCTTTTGGAAAACTCCAGGCTCTCATGTGCCTTTTACTGAGGAGTGGCTTCCATCTGGCCACTCTACCATAAAGGCCTTATTGGTGGTGTGCTGCAGAGATGGTTGTCCTTCTGGAAGGTTCTCCCTTGAGCTCTGTCAGTGACCATTTGGGTTCTTGGTCACCTCCCTGACCAAGGTCCTTCTCCCCTGATTTGTCAGTTTGTCCAGGCGGCCAGCTCTAGGAAGGGTCTTGGTGGTTCCAAATTTCTTAATTTTAAGAAGGATGGAGGCTACTGTGTTCTTGGGGATATTCAATGTGTCAGAAATGTTTTTGTACCCCACTCCAGATCTGTGCCTCGACACAATCCTGTCTCGGAGTTCTACAGACAATTCCTTCGACTTCATGGCTTGGTTTTTGTTCTGACATGCACTGTCAACTGTGGGACCTTTATATAGACAGATGTGTGCCTTTAAAAAAAAAAAAAAATCATGTCCAATCAGTTGAATTTGGACTGGACTTGGAGACAAAACATGGCACCAATAATTACTTCCATTACACCAGATGCATGTCCTTGAATGTATTACCTCGCGCACAGATATTATAAGATCATTTAGTAGCTAATGGCAGCCTGCAGTACCCCGGTTGGCTGTCAACTTCAGTTACGCAGTGAGAGGAGGCAGCAAGGAGCTCAAACTGTGCAAGTTTAGTCTCCATGAGGCGCCATCATAACCTCCCCACTGGGCTTCAAATGCCCTAATTGAGTCTTCACATCTTTATGATGGATGTCACGTGATCAATGGCTTTGTCAATATACAGTCATTTGTACACTCACAAATTGCTGCCTGGTATTGTGACACCATAATTTCCATGGTAACGTAGAACGTTCGTTCAAATGATGTTAACTGATGTGGCTCATGCAATTCAATAAATGTTTTGTCGGTTGAGCTGAATCGACAAATCATTGCACATATTTTTTACTTCCTGCTTTGTTGCTATGGGTACACTCACAATGGCCACCAGTCCCACCCATTATGTCATCATTGACTTGAATGTGGACGGCTGTCGCACTCCTTGTCTTTCTATGGCAGCACATGTAGTCAGGATGTGTGTCTGGCTGACCAATTACCGTCAACCCAAAAAATGTCCACGACCGTCGGGCAGCTCTCGTCTCTGTTTCTCTGGGATCTTTATGTGCGTGTCTTTTCAGGTTTGGCTCAAGCGTTTGTTTCCAACCCTTACATCATCAGTACCGGTCCGTCTGGAACCGAACCGTACGCTGCTGGACTGGCAGCTGCTGCAACACTGGGTAAGACACACACACACACACACACACACACACACACACACACACACACACACACACACACACACACCTGCCATTTTGTTATTTCATATCCCCTGTACTATGGGAATATGATGACAGTCCAGCATGCATACATTTTTCTACACGGCTGGTCCCAGGAATCTAACCTGCTGTCTTGACGTTGTAACCTCCATCCCGTTCCAACTAACTTATTGTGTGTGTTCAGGCCCAACGGTGATGTCTCCTCAGTACTACGGGGTGACTCCCTGGGGGGTGTATCCAGCCAATCTGTTCCAGCAACAGGCTGCGGCTGCCAACAACTCAGCCAATCAACAGGCTCAAGGACAGAACCAGCACAACCAACAACAGGTCAGTGGCGTCCTATTGGCTAGACCGCTCCTCATTAGGTAAAGCTACTGTCTGACTCTTTTTTTTTTTGCTTCAGTGCTCAGCGCTTTATGGTTGTGAGATGACCACAAGCCCAGAGAAGTTATGCCCTCATGCACCTTATTTCTCCTAACGTCAGTGTGTGTTCATGGCGTTTTACTAAGAACAACATCTTGTGGAGTTAAACCAGCCCTCCACCGCTACTCAGCCTTTCCCATTGGCTCAGTCTCAGACCCTTCTGCCCTCCTATTGGCTAACCTTTCCCATTGGCTCAGTCTCAGACCCTTCAGCCCTCCTATTGGCTAACCTTTATGTAACTCTAGGTGATGCGTGGGGGCGGTAACCAGCGACCCCTGACCCCTAGCCAAGGTCAACAGGGTCAGCAGAACGACCAGCTGATCTCCGCCGCAGCAGTCAACTCAGCTCTCGCCTTTGGACAGGGGCTGGCTGCCGGCGTGCCTGGTGAGCAAGACATTTACTCACACACACACACACACACACACACACACACACTGATTAACCCATGTGTTCCTCTCTGCAGGCTATTCCATGCTGGCTCCAGCTGCTTACTATGACCAGACGGGGGCGCTAGTGGTCAACACAGGATCTAGGGGCGGACCCGTACGCCTCATGGCCCCCGCAGGCTCAGTTATTATCTCTCCCTCCGCTGCACAAGCAGGTAACACACTCCTTTATTTACAATATCACTCAGTCACTCTAATATGGTATCTCTGTCACACTGTCACCCTAATACGGCATCTCTGTCACCCTAATACGGCATCTCTGTCACCCTAATACGGCATCTCTGTCACCCTAATACGGCATCTCTGTCACCCTAATACGTCATCTCTGTCACCCTAATACGGCATCTCTGTCACCCTAATACGGCATCTCTGTCACCCTAATACGGCATCTCTGTCACCCTAATACGGCATCTCTGTCACCCTAATACGGCATCTCTGTCACCCTAATACGGCATCTCTGTCACCCTAATACGGCATCTCTGTCACCCTAATACGGCATCTCTGTCACCCTAATACGGCATCTCTGTCACCCTAATACGGCATCTCTGTCACCCTAATACGGCATCTCTGTCACCCTAATACGGCATCTCTGTCACCCTAATACGGCATCTCTGTCACTCCAGTCACCCTAATACGATATCTCTATATACGTTGTGTGCAAAAGGCATGAGGAGGTAAGCGAATAATTACAGTTTTGCAGATTAGCACTGGAGTGATAAATGATCAGATGGTCATGTACAGGTAGAGATACTGGTGTGCAAAAGAGCAGAAAAGTAAATAAATAAAAACAGTATGGGGATGAGGTAGGTAAAAATGGGTGGGCTATTTACCGATAGACTATGTACAGCTGCAGCGATCGGTTTGCTGCTCAGATAGCAGATGTTTGAAGTTGGTGAGGGAGATAAGTCTCCAACTTCAGCGATTTTTGCAATTCGTTCCAGTCATTGGCAGCAGAGAACTGGAACGAAAGGCGGCCAAATGAGGTGTTGGCTTTAGGGATGATCAGTGAGATACACCTGCTGGAGCGCGTGCTACGGGTGGGTGTTGCCATCGTGACCAGTGAACTGAGATAAGGCGGAGCTTTACCTAGCATGGACTTGTAGATGACCTGGAGCCAGTGGGTCTGGCGACGAATATGTAGCGAGGGCCAGCCGACTAGAGCATACAGGTCGCAGTGGTGGGTGGTATAAGGTGCTTTAGCAACAAAACGGATGGCACTGTGATAAACTGCATCCAGTTTGCTGAGTAGAGTGTTGGAAGCAATTTTGTAGATGACATCGCCGAAGTCGAGGATCGGTAGAATAGTCAGTTTTACTAGGGTAAGTTTGGCGGCGTGAGTGAAGGAGGCTTTGTTGCGGAATAGAAAGCCAACTCTAGATTTGATTTTCGATTGGAGATGTTTGATATGAGTCTGGAAGGAGAGTTTACAGTCTAGCCAGACACCTAGGTACTTATAGATGTCCACATATTCAAGGTCGGAACCATCCAGGGTGGTGATACTAGTCTGGCGTGCGGGTGCAGGCAGCGAACGGTTGAAAAGCATGCATTTGGTTTTACTAGCGTTTAAGAGCAGTTGGAGGCCACGGAAGGAGTGTTGTATGGCATTGAAGCTCGTTTGGAGGTTAGATAGCACAGTGTCCAAGGACGGGCCGGAAGTATATAGAATGGTGTCGTCTGCGTAGAGGTGGATCAGGGAATCGCCCGCAGCAAGAGCAACATCATTGATATATACAGAGAAAAGAGTCGGCCCGAGAATTGATCCCTGTGGCACCCCCATAGAGACTGCCAGAGGACCGGACAGCATACCCTCCGATTTGACACACTGAACTCTGTCTGCAAAGTAGTTGGTGAACAAGGCAAGGCAGTCATCAGAAAAACCGAGGCTACTGAGTCTGCTGATAAGAATATGGTGATTGACAGAGTCGAAAGCCTTGGCCAGGTCGATGAAGACGGCTGCACAGTACTGTCTTTTATCGATGGCGGTTATGATATCGTTTAGTACCTTGAGCGTGGCTGAGGTGCACCCGTGACCGGCTCGGAAACCAGATTGCACAGCGGAGAAGGTACGGTGGGATTCGAGATGGTCAGTGACCTGTTGACTTGGCTTTCAAAGACCTTAGATAGGCAGGGCAGGATGGATATAGGTCTGTAACAGTTTGGGTCCAGGGTGTCTCCCCCTTTCAAGAGGGGGATGACTGCGGCAGCTTTCCAATCCTTGGGGATCTCAGACGATATGAAAGAGAGGTTGAACAGGCTGGTAATAGGGGTTGCGACAATGGCGGCGGATAGTTTCAGAAATAGAGGGTCCAGATTGTCAAGCCCAGCTGATTTGTACGGGTCCAGGTTTTGCAGCTCTTTCAGAACATCTGCTATCTGGATTTGGGTAAAGGAGAACCTGGAGAGGCTTGGGCGAGTAGCTGCAGTGGGGGCGGAGCTGTTGGCCGAGGTTGGAGTAGCCAGGCGGAAGGCATGGCCAGCCGTTGAGAAATGCTTGTTGAAGTTTTCGATAATCATGGATTTATCGGTGGTGACCGTGTTTCCTAGCCTCAGTGCAGTGGGCAGCTGGGAGGAGGTGCTCTTGTTCTCCATCGACTTCACAGTGTCCCAGAACTTTTTGGAGTTGGAGCTACAGGATGCAAACTTCTGCCTGAAGAAGCTGGCCTTAGCTTTCCTGACTGACTGCGTGTATTGGTTCCTGACTTCCCTGAACAGTTGCATATCGCGGGGACTATTCGATGCTATTGCAGTCCGCCACAGGATGTTTTTGTGCTATACGGTATCTCTGTCACTCAGTCACCCTAATACAGTATCTCTCATCACTTGTATCAGCCCACCAAACTCTCACTTATGACAATTTATTTCTCTCCTCTCTCTCCTTCCCCCTCTCCTTCCCTCTCTCTACTCTCTCTCAACCCTCTCTCCTTCCCTCTCTCTACCCTCTCTTCTTCTCTCTCCTTCTCTCTCCCTACCTTCTCTACCCTCTCTCTCTACCCTCTCTCTCTACCCTCTCTCTCTACCCTCTCT
The DNA here is from genome assembly GCF_036934945.1 of Oncorhynchus masou masou. NCBI lineage: Eukaryota > Metazoa > Chordata > Actinopteri > Salmoniformes > Salmonidae > Oncorhynchus > Oncorhynchus masou. The sequence goes on along the minus strand of NC_088223.1, from coordinate 11,201,302 downwards.
CTCTACCCTCTCTCTCTCTACCCTCTCTCTCTCTACCCTCTCTCTCTACCCTCTCTCTCTCTACCCTCTCTCTCTCTACCCTCTCTCTCTCTACCCTCTCTCTCTCTCTACCCTCTCTCTCTCTCTACCCTCTCTCTCTCTCTACCCTCCCTCTCTCTCTCCTTCCCTCTCTCTCTCCTTCCCTCTCTCTCTCCTTCCCTCTCTCTCTCCTTCCCTCTCTCTCTCCTTCCCTCTCTCCAGTGGCGGCAGCAGCTGCAGGTGGCGGGGCTAATGGTGGTATGGGAGGCGGGGCCAATGGTCCGTTCCGAGCCATGCAATCACAGCATCCTCAGCAGCAGGGGGGAGGGGCTATACCAGGAAACTCCTTTTATGGATCCTCTCTTAGCAACTCATCCCAGAGCTCCTCCCTCTTCTCTCAAGGTAGCCAATTGACGTACTGTGAGTGAAAAACTAAACGGGTGAATTGGCAGAGGTCGTTTCCAGACCGACTACATTGGAGACGTTGCATGCCGCGTCATGGATTGGCCAGTCGTGCATCGGATTCCTATATCATGTGGTAGTTCATAGGTCAACAATCTGTCTTGGCTTTGTGAGATCTGGCAGGTGTCTGCGATGTAGTCGGCCTGGAACGTGACCAAAATGTGTTCAAATATTATTTTGTTTAGCATATAAACTCGGTGACAGAAGTAGATTAACAAAGGTGATTGGTTGTTTTCTCTACAGGCTCCGCCCAGCCGGGCCCCGGCTCCGCCTCTCTGGGGTTTGGTCAGAGCAACTCTTCACTCGGAGGGACGTTGGGCGGCTTTGGCACTGCAGGTGTGTGGTGGTTTGACTCAGTAGGCTGAATGGAGAGCAGGGGTGGGTTACCGTTATTCCGGTATCCGAACGAACGTTAGTTTTCTGTTACTTGCGAGAGTATTAATTTTGGACAAATAATAAAAATGCTTATTTTAATGAAAGGGCTTTGTCTAAAATGTAATTATCTGTGAGATGTGTACATACAAGTACCATGGCATTAGAAGTGTTAATGAATCAACAGATTTGGCAGTTATTATGGATGCGCCCCATTAAAAAACCAAACACTGGTAGCCTACACACTTTTCACCTGTGGAGCTTGTTATTGTGGGTCAATCAAAGCAGCACTACCGTCAGAGGCTTCATGTGTTGTAAGTGAAGTCGAAATCAAATGGTATTAGTCACATGCTTCTGAAACAACATGTTTAGACAAACTTACTTACGGGCCTAACCAGAGAAATAATAGAAAAATAACACGGAATATTACACACACACACAAACACAGCGGAAGTCGGAAGTTTACATACACTTAGGTCATTAAGACTCAGTTTTTCACAATTCCTGACAATTAATCATCGTAAAAAATGTCCCTGTTTTAGGTCAGTTATATTCACCACTTTATTTTAAGAATGTTAAATGTCAGAATAATAGTAGAGAGATTTATTTCAGCTTTTATTTCTTTCATCACATTCCCAGTGGGTCAGAAGTTTACATACACTCAATTAGTATTTGGTAGCATTGCCTGTAAATTGTTTTGTCTTGGGTCAAACGTTTCAGGTAGCCTTCCACAAGCTTCCCACAATAAGTTGGGTGAATTTTGGTCCATTCCTCCTGACAGAGCTGGTGTAACTGAGTCAGGTTTGTAGGCCTCCTTGCTCACACATGCTTTTTCAGTTTTGCTCGCAAATTTTCCATGGGATAAAGGTCAGGGCTTTGTGATGGCCACTCCAATACCTTGACTTTGTTGGTGTTCTTTGGCTAGCAAGCCTCCCCCTTATTCCTCCAAACATAACGATGGTCATTATGGCCAAACAGTTCTATTTTTGTTTCATCAGACCAGAGGACATTTCTCCAAAAAGTACGATCTTTGTCCCCATATGCAGTTGCAAACTGAAGTCTGGATTTTTTTCATGGTGGTTTTGGAGCAGTGGCTTCTTCCTTGTTGAGCGGCCTTTCAGGTTATGTCGATATAGGACGCGTTTTACTGTGGATATAGATACTTTTGTACCCGTTTCCTCCAGCATCTTCACAAGGTCATTTGCTCTTGTTCTGGGATTGATTTGCATCTTTCGCACCAAAGTATGTTCATCTCTAGGAGACAGAACACGTCTCCTTCCTGAGCGGTATGACGGCTGCGTGGTCCCATGGTGTTTATACTTGTATACTGCTGTTTGTACAGATGAACGTGGTACCTTCAGGTGTTTGGAAATTGCTCCCAAGGACGAACCAGATTTGTGGAGGTCTACAATTGTTCTGAGGTCTTTGCTGATTTCTTTGCTGGTGAAGTGACTAGGCAACAGAACAGATAATAGCCAGTAACAGCAGTATACTGTAGGTAGGGGTAAAGGATAGATAATAGACAGTAACAGCAGTATACTGTAGGTAGGGGTAAAGGATAGATAATAGACAGTTACAGCAGTATACTGTAGGTAGGGGTAAAGGATAGATAATAGACAGTAACAGCAGTATACTGTAGGTAGGAGTAAAGGATAGATAATAGACAGTTACAACAGTATACTGTAGGTAGGGGTAAAGGATAGATAATAGACAGTAACAGCAGTATACTGTAGGTAGGGGTAAAGGATAGATAATAGACAGTTACAGCAGTATACTGTAGGTAGGGGTAAAGGATAGATAATAGACAGTTACAGCAGCATACTGTAGGTAGGGGTAAAGGATAGATAATAGCCAGTAACAGCAGTATACTGTAGGTAGGGGTAAAGGATAGATAATAGACAGTTACAGCAGTATACTGTAGGTAGGGGTAAAGGATAGATAATAGACAGTAACAGCAGTATACTGTAGGTAGGAGTAAAGGATAGATAATAGACAGTTACAGCAGTATACTGTAGGTAGGGGTAAAGGATAGATAATAGACAGTAACAGCAGTATACTGTAGGTAGGGGTAAAGGTTAGATAATAGACAGTAACAGCAGTATACTGTAGGTAGGGGTAAAGGATAGATAATAGACAGTAACAGCAGTATACTGTAGGTAGGGGTAAAGGATAGATAATAGACAGTAACAGCAGTATACTGTAGGTAGGGGTAAAGGATAGATAATAGACAGTAACAGCAGTATACTGTAGGTAGGGGTAAAGGATAGATAATAGACAGTAACAGCAGTATACTGTAGGTAGGGGTAAAGGATAGATAATAGACAGTAACAGCAGTATACTGTAGGTAGGGGTAAAGGATAGATAATAGACAGTAACAGCAGTATACTGTAGGTAGGGGTAAAGGATAGATAATAGACAGTAACAGCAGTATACTGTAGGTAGGGGTAAAGGATAGATAATAGACAGTAACAGCAGTATACTGTAGGTAGGGGTAAAGGATAGATAATAGACAGTAACAGCAGTATACTGTAGGTAGGGATAAAGGATAGATAATAGATAGTAACAGCAGTATACTGTAGGTAGGGATAAAGGATAGATAATAGACAGTAACAGCAGTATACTGTAGGTAGGGGTAAAGGATAGATAATAGACAGTAACAGCAGTATACTGTAGGTAGGGGTAAAGGATAGATAATAGACAGTAACAGCAGTATACTGTAGGTAGGGGTAAAGGATAGATAATAGACAGTAACAGCAGTATACTGTAGGTAGGGGTAAAGGATAGATAATAGACAGTAACAGCAGTATACTGTAGGTAGGGGTAAAGGATAGATAATAGACAGTAACAGCAGTATACTGTAGGTAGGGGTAAAGGATAGATAATAGACAGTAACAGCAGTATACTGTAGGTAGGGATAAAGGATAGATAATAGACAGTAACAGCAGTATACTGTAGGTAGGGGTAAAGGATAGATAATAGACAGTAACAGCAGTATACTGTAGGTAGGGGTAAAGGATAGATAATAGACAGTAACAGCAGTATACTGTAGGTAGGGGTAAAGGATAGATAATAGACAGTAACAGCAGTATACTGTAGGTAGGGGTAAAGGATAGATAATAGACAGTAACAGCAGTATACTGTAGGTAGGGATAAAGGATAGATAATAGCCAGTAACAGCAGTATACTGTAGGTAGGGGTAAAGGATAGATAATAGACAGTAACAGCAGTATACTGTAGGTAGGGGTAAAGGATAGATAATAGACAGTTACAGCAGTATACTGTAGGTAGGGGTAAAGGATAGATAATAGACAGTAACAGCAGTATACTGTAGGTAGGGATAAAGGATAGATAATAGACAGTAACAGCAGTATACTGTAGGTAGGGGTAAAGTGACAAGGCAACAGAATACTAATTATTTATCAGTCTCATGGCTTGGGGGTAGAAGCTGTTCAGGGTCCTGTTGGTTCCAGACTTGGTGCATCGGTACCAATTTGCCTTGTGGTAGCAGAGAGAACTGCCTGATTTGGTAGCTGGAGTCCTTGACACTTTTTAGGGCCTTCCTCTTTTTAGGGCCTTGCTCTTTTTAGGGCCTTGCTCTTTTTAGGGCCTTCCTCTTTTTAGGGCCTTCCTCTTTTTAGGGCCTTGCTCTTTTTAGGGCCTTGCTCTCTTCCCGCTCCACCGCAGCCCCGTCGATGAGGATGGGGACGTGCTCGGACCTCTGTTTCCTGTCGTCCACAATCCGCTCCTTGGTCTTACTGACGTTGAGGGAGAGGTTGTTTTCCTGGCACCACCTCCCTATATGTTGTCTCGTCGTCGGTGATCGGGCCTGGAGTCGTGCGCGAACAGGGAGTACAGGAGGCGATTGAATATTCACCCCCGATGGGCTTCCATGTTGAGGGTCAGCGTGGCGGATGTGTTGTTGCCATCACAACCTTGGCGCTCCCCGTCCAGGATCCACTTAATCCCAGGATCCTTAGCTTAGTGATGAGGGCACTGGTGGTGAACGCCGAGCTGTAGTCAAATGGTTTTCCTTTTGTCCAGGTGGGAAAGGGACGTTTGGAGAGCACTAGATATTGCGTCATATGTGGATCCGTTGCAAATTAAAGTGGGTCCAGTGTCTCTGGGATGGTGTTGATGTGAGCCATGACCAGCCTTTCAAAGCACTTCATGGCTACAGACGTGAGTGCTACGGGGTGAATGTCATTTAGTCAGGTTACCTTGGCGTTCTTGGGCACAGGGACTATGGTGGTCTGCTTGAAACATGTAGTTATTACAGACTCCGACAGGGAGAGTTTGAAAATGTCAGTGAAGACACTTGCCAGCTGATCAGTGTTCTGAGTATACATCCTGGTATTTTGTCTTGCCCCCAGGATGTTAACCTATTCATAGGATTTTACTCACATCGGCTACGGAGAGCGTGATCGTCCGGAAGAGCATGGTTCAGTGTTGCTAGCGTCGGGGCGAGCATATCATTTATTTATCTCGTCTGGTAGGCTCGCGCCACTGGACAACTCGCGGCTGGGTTTCCTTTTGTAGTCCGTAATAGTTTACAAGCCGTGCCACATCCGATGAGCATCAGAGCCGGTGAAGGTAGTATTCTTCTTTGTCCTGTATTGACACTGCGTGTTTGATGGTTCATCGGAGGTTGTCGTAGGATTTCTTATAAGCGTCCGGATTAGTGTCCCGCTCCTTGGAAGCGGCAGCTCTTGCCTTTAGCTCAGTGCAGATGTTGCCTGTAATCCATGGCTTCTGGTTGGGAAATGTAGGTACGGTCACTGTGGAGAAGACGTCGTCGATGCAATTATTAATGTGGTAAACTCCTCAAAGCCATCGGATGAATCCCGGAACATATTCCAATGGAGGGAGAGCTTTCTATGCGAGTCTGTGTGAAGTAAAGGTGATCTGGAGGCCTTTTGCCTTTAGTTGCACAGGTGACATGCTGGTAGAAATGAGGTCAAACAGATTTCAGTTTTCCTGCATTTAAATAACCGGCCACTAGGAGCACCGCCTCTGAGTATTTTCTTGTTTGCTTATGACCCTATATAGCTCGTTGAGTCCGGTCTTAGTGCCATCATCAACTTGTGGTGGTAAATAGACAGCTACTAGAAATATAAACTATTTTAGTAAATATTATAGGCTACAGCTCATCATGAGCTATTCTAACTTAGGCGAGCAGAACCGCGAGTCAAACCTCCAGTCTTCCTTGATATTAGAGATTGCGCACCAGCTGATAACTGAGAGACACCCCCCTCACCTGAGCTCTCCCGATGCTGCCGTGCTGTCCTGCCGATAGAAAAACCAGCTAGATTTATATTTACAATGTCCTTGTTTTGTCACGACTGAGAAACAGGATATTACAGGTCTTCAGATCAGTCTGGAATGAAACTCATCCAGTTTATTCTCCAGTGATTACACGTTCACCAATAGAACGGAGGGTAGAGGCAATTTTTCCACTCTCTGTTGTTGTGTTGTCAGGTATCCCACAAGCCGGCCTCTATTGCGCTGTCTCCTTCAAGTGTCGGGAATTTGGGCTTGGTCCGGAATAATTCATGTATTTTGCCTCTGACTCATTGAAGTAGAAGTACTCTTCCAAATCGAGGTTAGTTATCGCTGTTCGGATGTCCAGAACCTATTTTCGGTCATAGAAAATGATGTGGGAAACATTATGTACAAAAAATGTTAAGCTCAGCACAAAAAAACACACAAAATAGTGCAATTGGTCAGGAATCCGCAAAACGTACTCTATTCCGTCCAGTGCCATTCACCACCAATTTGAGTTCTAATCAATGCAAGATGAAATTACAATTACACAATTAAATTAACAGGTAGGCTGTTGTTTAATATGGAGTTGTTTTAGATGAGGATACAGCTAAATAGCCTGAATTAGCCGGGCTAGCTAGCTGGCTAACTAACTCCAATACACTCTTAACCCGGAAGCCAGCCGCACCAATGTGTCAGAGGAAACACCGTACACCTGGCGACGTGTCGGTGTGCATTGCGCCCGGCCCACCACAGGAGTCGCTAGAGCACGATGGGACAAGAACATCCCTGCCGGACAAACCCTCCCATAACCGGGACGACGCTGGGCCTATTGTGCACCGCCCCATGGGTGTCCCGGTTGCGGCCGGGATCTTTAGTGGCACAGCTAACACTGTGATGCAGTGCCTTAGTCCACTGTGCCACTCGGGAGGACCGACTGTTAGAATAATATCATTGCTTTTTTCAGATAGTCACAATAACTGTAAAAAATGAAATCATTTCAAATGCCCATCCCTAATGGAAATGCTTCTCACTATTCCTGTTCAACTGTCTGAAGCTTTCTGACTTGTCTATGTGTCTGTGTGTATAGCTCCCCCTACTGGTCAACTCTGTGTTAATGGTCTCTCTGTCTCCCTCCAGTGGCTAACTCCAGCGGTGGCAGCAGTTCTCGTCGTGACTCTCTGACTGGCACTAGTGACTTGTACAAACGCACGCAGTCCAGCCTCACTCCCATTGGCCACGGGGGGTTCTACAACGGAACCCTGGGCTTTAGCTCCTCCCCCGGGCCGGTCGGAATGCCTCTGCCCAACCAAGGCCCCTCCCACTCCCTAACTCCACCCCCCTCTCTGTCCAATCACAGCTCCTCATCCAACCTCAACCTGGGTGAGTGACGAGGTCTATTGTTACCATGCTGACATAAAACTTGCAGTGTATTTTTGTGGTTGTAACATTTTATCATGGTTATTATTATGTCCAATCAGCACTAACCATCCCTCTTCTCTGAAACCCTCCCACAGGAGGTCTGACCAATGGCAGCGGTCGTTTCATATCTGCTGCTCCGGGGGCGGAGGCGAAGTATCGCAGCGCCAGTTCTGGATCCTCCCTCTTCTCTCCCAGCAGCCAGCTCTTCCCGTCGTCACGGCTACGTTACGGAATGTCGGACGTGATGCCGTCAGGGCGGAGCCGGCTTCTGGAAGACTTCCGGAACAACCGCTACCCCAACCTGCAGCTGAGAGAGATTGCTGGGCACATCATGGAGTTCAGTCAGGACCAGCACGGCAGCAGGTAGAGACACACATCATGGAGTTCAGGTAGACACACATCATGGAGTTCAGGTAGACACACACATCATGGAGTTCAGGTAGACACACACATCATGGAGTTCAGGTAGAGACACATATCATGGAGTTCAGGTAGAGAGACACACATCATGGAGTTCAGGTAGAGAGACACACATCATGGAGTTCAGGTAGAGAGACACACATCATGGAGTTCAGGTAGAGAGACACACATCATGGAGTTCAGGTAGAGAGACACACATCATGGAGTTCAGGTAGACACACACATCATGGAGTTCAGGTAGAGACACACATCACAGAGTTCAGGTAGAGACACATATCATGGAGTTCAGGTAGAACCAACACGGCAGCAGGTAGAGACACACATCATGGAGTTCAGGTAGAGACACACACATCATGGAGTTCAGGTAGAGACACACACGTCATGGAGTTCAGGTAGAGACACACACATCATGGAGTTCAGGTAGAGACACACACATCATGGAGTTCAGGTAGAGACACACACATCATGGAGTTCAGGTAGAGACACACACATCATGGAGTTCAGGTAGAGACACACATCATGGAGTTCAGGTAGAGACACACATCATGGAGTTCAGGTAGAGACACATATCATGGAGTTCAGGTAGAGACACATATCATGGAGTTCAGGTAGAGACACACACATCATGGAGTTCAGGTAGAGACACACACATCATGGAGTTCAGGTAGAGACACACATCATGGAGTTCAGGTAGACACACATCACGGAGTTCAGGTAGAGACACACATCACGGAGTTCAGGTAGAGACACACACATCATGGAGTTCAGGTAGAGACACACACATCATGGAGTTCAGGTAGAGACACACACATCATGGAGTTCAGGTAGAGACACACACATCATGGAGTTCAGGTAGAAACACACACATCATGGAGTTCAGGTAGAGACACACACATCATGGAGTTCAGGTAGAGACACACACATCATGGAGTTCAGGTAGAGACACACACATCATGGAGTTCAGGTAGAAACACACACATCATGGAGTTCAGGTAGAGACACACACATCATGGAGTTCAGGTAGAGACACACACATCATGGAGTTCAGGTAGAAACACACACATCATGGAGTTCAGGTAGAGACACACATCACGGAGTTCAGGTAGAGACACACATCACGGAGTTCAGGTAGAGACACACACATCGCGGAGTTCAGGTAGAGACACACACATCACGGAGTTCAGGTAGAGACACACACATCACGGAGTTCAGGTAGAGACACACACATCACGGAGTTCAGGTAGAGACACACATCATGGAGTTCAGGTAGAGACACACATCACGGAGTTCAGGTAGAGACACACATCACGGAGTTCAGGTAGAGACACACATCATGGAGTTCAGGTAGACACACATCACGGAGTTCAGGTAGAGACACACACATCACGGAGTTCAGGTAGAGACACACACATCACGGAGTTCAGGTAGAGACACACACATCACGGAGTTCAGGTAGAGACACACATCACGGAGTTCAGGTAGAGACACACACATCATGGAGTTCAGGTAGACACACATCATGGAGTTCAGGTAGAGACACACATCACGGAGTTCAGGTAGAGACACACATCATGGAGTTCAGTCAGGACCAACACGGCAGCAGGTAGAGAGACACACCTATGGCCATATTCAAAAAATGTCACAGCAATATAGCACAAACAATCTCATCATCCCTGCCCAATACCAAAACCCTGTTACCAAACCTCCGACCTACTGTCTTTTATCATTATTGATTGAGTCCAGATGTTGTCTGCCCCCCCCCCCCCCCTTCATTATCCTCCTCATCTCCCTCTCTCTTTATCCCTGTGAGTAAATATAGGAACATTTAATTTGAGTGTTGTGAATCTCCAGGTTTATCCAGTTGAAGTTGGAGAGGGCCAGCTCAGCGGAGCGTCAGTTGGTGTTCAGTGAGATCCTCCAGGCTGCCTACCAACTCATGGTCGACGTCTTTGGAAACTATGTCATACAGAAGTTCTTTGAGGTGTGTGCACACGGAGTATTAGTGATGCACCGATACCAATATCCAATATTTTCTTTGCCAAAAAAAACCCACCGATACAAATATTTAACATTTTTAGTGGCCTTTTAAATATTCTAGTACAGTTAAATAGTTAACACACACATGGACGCAGCGGTGTAAGGCAGTGCAAGAGGCGTCACTACAGTCCCTGGTTCGATTTTGGACTGTATCACATCAGGCTGTGATTGGGAGTCCCATAAGGTGGCGCACAATTGGCCCAGTGTCGTCTGGGTTTTGGCCGGGATAGGCTGTCACTGTAAATAAGAATGTATTCTTAACTGACTTGCCTCGTTAAATAAAGGTTACATACACACACACACCACACACACACCACACACACACACACACCACACACACACACAACACACACACACACACACACACACCATATATACATACACACACACACCACACCACACACCACACACCACACACACACACACACACACACACACACACACACACACACACACACACACACACACACACACACACACACTGACCTAAAAGTAATTTTGTTGTCATTTACATCCCCATTACCAGTGAAACATACTAAATCTATTTATGTCACTTACTTGCTGTGCTGTTTCGTTGTTCAGTCGTTTCATTCTCAACCCGGGATTTCTATGGAACGCCGTTTGGGTCTTTTCCGTGTCAAAAAAGATCCACTATTTGACCAATCCGGACCTGAGTATGACTGGATGTCACATAATAGTTTAAGGCGTTCATACATGTTTTTATGGAGTTATTACACATTCGTATTTTATATATCACAACGATTCATCGACACGTATGCTACGATGCTGTATGCTACGATGCTGTATGCTACGATGCTGTATGCTACGATGCTACGATGCTGTATGCTACGATGCTGTATGCTACGATGCTGTATGCTATGATGCTGGTAAAGTTGTCTCGCGCACCTACAGTGCTGGTCATAAAAAAAGCTAGCTAGCTCATGGATGCAAACAATGTTCTTCCCCCAAAACATAGTAAAACGACAATCTATTTCAGTAGCTATAGTTAGCTAGCTAACTATATAGCTAGGTGTCATCATCTAAAATAACTCTTAATTTATAAGACAGTTCTTATTTGATTAATGGTGGTCGGACCCATCTATGTGAAGCTAGCCACCATAACGATTAGCCACAATAGTGGACTTTGTGGTTATCCTTCAAAATAAAAGTATGTCATTGACAGTGATGCAAATCCATACAAATAGTAGAATTCTGCCATAATTGAATAGATCATGCTAAACGAGGTTGGAATGTTATGTAAAATCAACAAAAGACGATCATTTGTTAATTTGACAACCTGTTGAAATCACACTGGATGTATTCGACTTCAGAATTGCATTGGGGGAATACTTATTTCACTGTACAGCCTGCCCTATTGATTATGGATCAATGACATGGGTTATCAGTCCGTACAGCCTGACCTATTGATTATGGATCAATGACATGGGGTATCAGTCCGTACAGCCTGACCTATTGATTATGGATCAATGACATGGGGTATCAGTCCGTACAGCCTGACCTATTGATTATGGATCAATGACATGGGGTATCAGTCCGTACAGCCTGACCTATTGATTATGGATCAATGACATGGGTTATCAGTCCGTACAGCCTGACCTATTGATTATGGATCAATGACATGGGTTATCATTCCGTACAGCCTGACCTATTGATTATGGATCAATGACATGGGGTATCAGTCCGTACAGCCTGACCTATTGATTATGGATCAATGACATGGGGTATCAGTCCGTACAGCCTGACCTATTGATTATGGATCAATGACATGGGGTATCAGTCCGTACAGCCTGACCTATTGATTATGGATCAATGACATGGGGTATCAGTCCGTACAGCCTGACCTATTGATTATGGATCAATGACATGGGGTATCAGTCCGTACAGCCTGACCTATTGATTATGGATCAATGACATGGGGTATCAGTCCGTACAGCCTGACCTATTGATTATGGATCAATGACATGGGGTATCAGTCCGTACAGCCTGACCTATTGATTATGGATCAATGACATGGGGTATCAGTCCGTACAGCCTGACCTATTGATTATGGATCAATGACATGGGTTATCAGTCCGTACAGCCTGACCTATTGATTATGGATCAATGACATGGGGTATCAGTCCGTACAGCCTGACCTATTGATTATGGATCAATGACATGGGTTGTCAGTCCGTACAGCCTGACCTATTGATTGTGGATCAATGACATGGGTTATCAGTCCACTCAGGGACACCTAGAGAACAGTAGCATCGTAGCTCTTATTGTGGGACTCTGAAACAACTGTGAATTGAGCCACATTTATTGTCAACCTACGTGTATTCAACACCATTCCTGAGGAAAAACTATACTGTGTGAATGTTTTGGAGTCTGATAACTCTGAGGACGACGTTGGGGAAAAGTATCTTGGGTATTGAGTGGACTTGATACCCCATTTCATTGATCCCCAACCCTTACTGACTAGACTTGATACCCCATTTCATTGATCCCCAATCCTTATTGAGTGGACTTGATACCCCATTTCATTGATCCCCAATCCTTACTGAGTAGACTTGATACCCCATTTCATTGATCTCCAATCCTTACTGACTGGACTGATACCCCATTTCATTGATCCCCAACCCTTACTGACTAGACTTGATACCCCATTTCATTGATCCTCAATCCTTACTGAGTAGACTTGATACCCCATTTCATTGATCCTCAATCCTTACTGAGTAGACTTGATACCCCATTTCATTGATCTCCAATCCTTACTGACTACACTTGATACCCCATTTCATTGATCCCCAATCCTTACTGAGTAGACTTGATACCCCATTTAATTGCGTCACATTCCAACCTTGTTTGACATTATCTAGTCTAAATATTATTAAATGTTGTTTGAAGAGTCAAATGAATAGCTTATTTAACCCATCAAATAGTGTTATTGTCAATGTGTATCTTTTTTGACACTCAAAGACCCGCAAAGATATCAGCTGATGTTAGAAGGGCTATATAAATACATTTGATTTGAAAGACCCGAACGGTGTCCCATAGAATGCCGTGCAGCTAATCGCACTGACCCCACTACTGTGTAACTCCGGTAGGCCAGCGTCTGAAAAACAGTGCACTTGGTAGTGTGTAGCGCTGCTCGACCAGTCGGCGAAAGCCAACATCACCCACGACAGAGAACGGTTGATTGTCAAGGGCAATGAATTCCATTATCTTGCCTTTAATGGATTTTGGACTTTGAGTCGTCTCGCTG
>NC_088223.1:11145547-11180547 GCF_036934945.1 Oncorhynchus masou masou | reverse complement strand
ACTGGCTCCAATGTAGTTTTGGACAATTTGTAAATACTATTTTTTTCTTAACTGACTTGCCTAGTTAAATCAAACTAAAGTGGTTGCTGTAATGGTGCTGTGCCCAGGCCTAAACCCTGATTGGTTTACATTCAAATGCATTTGTCAGGTACATCTTAGCTAGACAAGGAAGTCTTGAAATGGGACGATTCATTATTAAGCTCACTACCCTTATGGAGTGGCAGCACGAGCTGATTTCCATACTTTTGGAATATTTTCTGAACCAACAACGATGGGCGCCGCCCACTTAAGCAGCCCGGGATCTAATTGGTCAGCCCCTGTAGATTTCATGTTGTCTATTGCTAGCAAAGCATCCAGGACTTATTTTCTTTTTCTCTAAATAGCCTAAAAGAAAAGCTTTGACTATCATTTCTATGATCATTCAGCAAGTTTCCCCTCTATCAGCATCCAGCCCACTAGCATTGTGAATAGGCCTAGAAGTACTTTCGAGAGAGAGCACGCTGAAATAAAATGTTGACTTGAATGCATCAATTATGCCATTTTTCCCTGTAATGACGCCAGCGTCTGAATTGATTTGTTGTGGCAGAGAGGAGGAAGTAGAACCCTTCAGGGATTGGACAGTTTTCCTGAATTAACCAGGTTCCCATTTACATAATCAAGATTTTAGCCTTTTCAGATTTGTCTCAACACAACGATTCCTCAGTTTGCTTAAAAGTTTCATAAAAAACAAGATGATGTTTGGCAATGACTTCTGATCATTCCAGAGTGCTGCAGACATTCAGTCTATATTTTAACCCTCGATTTGTTTGACGGGAGAATGAGTTTGTGTGTGTGAGATGGTACTTATTTATGTCTCCCCCCCAGATTCGGCCCCACATCGCCACCCTGAGGAAGTATACATATGGCAAACACATCCTGGCCAAGCTGGAGAAATACTACCTGAAGAATGGAGTGGACCTGGGCCCTCTCTGTGGCCCTCCCAACGGCATCATGTAAACCTTCTACCCTCTTCCACACCGTAACACTGGAGGACAAGGCGGGCCAGCGGGGGACGTGCTCAGTGCATCACCTGCTGGGTTGGTGGAGGAACGGTGGCGATTCAACATGTCGGACCCTCTGTGTACAGCGGAAGTTGTATTGGAATGTCATGTCTTTTATACCATAACCCTTATACCCTACATGAAAAATGACACGTTAACTACTACCTACACACAACCTATAATTTCCTACCACCCGATGGTCTAAACCCCATACCCCCCCCCCCCCCCCTCCCTCTTTTCCCCTCCTAATGAGATCATGGAAACTGCTGCCCTACCTAACCCCCCCCCCCCAATGACATGTAGAACCCTCTTTGCCTACTCCAACCCCCCTCCTTTTCCCGTCCCACTCTTATCGCCATGGTAACCCATTGGTATGAGCCTGTGTCTAAACAGGAAGCCTTGGTTAGTTTCGGCCCGTCTCCCAACCAAGCCCTACCCTGCTGCAGGGAGGAGGGAAGGAGGGGGAGGTGAGACACGTCCCTACACTGCTGGAGGGAAGGAGGGGGAGTTGAGACACGTCCCTACACTGCTGCAGGGAGGAGGGAAGGAGGGGGAGGTGAGACACGTCCCTACACTGCTGGAGGGAAGGAGGGGGAGTTGAGACACGTCCCTACACTGCTGCAGGGAGGAGGGAAGGAGGGGGAGGTGAGACACGTCCCTACACTGCTGGAGGGAGGAGGGGGAGGTGAGACACGTCCCTACACTGCTGCAGGGAGGAGGGGGAGTTGAGACACGTCCCTACACTGCTGGAGGGAGGAGGGGGAGTTGAGACACGTCCCTACACTGCTGCAGGGAGGAGGGAAGGAGGGGGAGGTGAGACACGTCCCTACACTGCTGCAGGGAGGAGGGAAGGAGGGGGAGGTGAGACACGTCCCTACACTGCTGCAGGGAGGAGGGAAGGAGGGGAGGTGAGACACGTCCCTACACTGCTGCAGGGAGGAGGGAAGGAGGGGGAGGTGAGACACGTCCCTACACTGCTGCAGGGAGGAGGGAAGGAGGGGAGGTGAGACACGTCCCTACACTGCTGCAGGGAGGAGGGAAGGAGGGGGAGGTGAGACACGTCCCTACACTGCTGCAGGGAGGAGGGAAGGAGGGGGAGGTGAGACACGTCCCTACACTGCTGGAGGGAGGAGGGGGAGGTGAGACACGTCCCTACACTGCTGCAGGGAGGAGGGAGGGGGAGGTGAGACACGTCCCTACACTGCTGCAGGGAGGAGGGAGGGGGAGGTGAGACACGTCCCTACACTGCTGCAGGGAGGAGGGAAGGAGGGGGAGGTGAGACACGTCCCTACACTGCTGGAGGGAAGGAGGGGGAGGTGAGACACGTCCCTACACTGCTGCAGGGAGGAGGGAGGGGGAGGTGAGACACGTCCCTACACTGCTGCAGGGAGGAGGGAAGGAGGGGGAGGTGAGACACGTCCCTACACTGCTGCAGGGAGGAGGGAAGGAGGGGAGGTGAGACACGTCCCTACACTGCTGCAGGGAGGAGGGAAGGAGGGGGAGGTGAGACACGTCCCTACACTGCTGCAGGGAGGAGGGAAGGAGGGGGAGGTGAGACACGTCCCTACACTGCTGCAGGGAGGAGGGAAGGAGGGGGAGGTGAGACACGTCCCTACACTGCTGCAGGGAGGAGGGAAGGAGGGGGAGGTGAGACACGTCCCTACACTGCTGCAGGGAGGAGGGAAGGAGGGGGAGGTGAGACACGTCCCTACACTGCTGCAGGGAGGGGGGGGAGGTGAGACACGTCCCTACACTGCTGGAGGGAAGGAGGGAAGGAGGGGGAGGTGAGACACGTCCCTACCCTGCTGGAGGGAAGTAGGGGGAGGTGAGACACGTCCCTACACTGCTGCAGGGAGGAGGGAAGGAGGGGGAGGTGAGACACGTCCCTACACTGCTGCAGGGAGGAGGGAAGGAGGGGGAGGTGAGACACGTCCCTACACTGCTGCAGGGAGGAGGGAAGGGGGGAGGTGAGACACGTCCCTACACTGCTGCAGGGAGGAGGGAAGGAGGGGAGGTGAGACACGTCCCTACACTGCTGCAGGGAGGAGGGAAGGAGGGGGAGGTGAGACACGTCCCTACACTGCTGCAGGGAGGAGGGAAGGAGGGGGAGGTGAGACACGTCCCTACACTGCTGGAGGGAAGGAGGGGGGAGGTGAGACACGTCCCTACACTGCTGCAGGGAGGAGGGAGGGGGAGGTGAGACACGTCCCTACACTGCTGCAGGGAGGAGGGAGGGGAGGTGAGACACGTCCCTACACTGCTGCAGGGAGGAGGGAAGGAGGGGGAGGTGAGACACGTCCCTACACTGCTGGAGGGAAGGAGGGGGAGGTGAGACACGTCCCTACACTGCTGCAGGGAGGAGGGAGGGGGAGGTGAGACACGTCCCTACACTGCTGCAGGGAGGAGGGAAGGAGGGGGAGGTGAGACACGTCCCTACACTGCTGCAGGGAGGAGGGAAGGAGGGGGAGGTGAGACACGTCCCTACACTGCTGCAGGGAAGGGGGGGGAGGTGAGACACGTCCCTACACTGCTGGAGGGAAGGAGGGGGAGGTGAGACACGTCCCTACCCTGCTGGAGGGAAGGAGGGGGAGGTGAGACACGTCCCTACCCTGCTGGAGGGAAGGAGGGGAAGTTGAGACACGTCCCTACACTGCTGCAGGGAGGAGGGAAGGAGGGGGAGGTGAGACACGTCCCTACACTGCTGGAGGGAGGAGGGGGAGGTGAGACACGTCCCTACACTGCTGCAGGGAGGAGGGGGAGGTGAGACACGTCCCTACCCTGCTGGAGGGAAGGAGGGAGGGGAAGGAGGGGGAGGTGAGACACGTCCCTACACTGCTGCAGGGAGGAGGGAAGGAGGGGGAGGTGAGACACGTCCCTACACTGCTGGAGGGAAGGAGGGGGAGGTGAGACACGTCCCTACACTGCTGCAGGGAGGAGGGAAGGAGGGGGAGGTGAGACACGTCCCTACCCTGCTGGAGGGAAGGAGGGAGGGGAAGGAGGGGGAGGTGAGACAGGTCCCTACACTGCTGCAGGGAGGAGGGAAGGAGGGGAGGTGAGACACGTCCCTACACTGCTGGAGGGAAGGAGGGGAGGTGAGACACGTCCCTACACTGCTGCAGGGAGGAGGGAGGGGGGGAGGTGAGACACGTCCCTACACTGCTGCAGGGAGGAGGGAAGGAGGGGAGGTGAGACACGTCCCTACACTGCTGCAGGGAGGAGGGAAGGAGGGGGAGGTGAGACACGTCCCTACACTGCTGCAGGGAGGAGGGAAGGAGGGGGAGGTGAGACACGTCCCTACACTGCTGGAGGGAGGAGGGGGAGGTGAGACACGTCCCTACACTGCTGCAGGGAGGAGGGAGGGGGAGATGAGACACGTCCCTACACTGCTGCAGGGAGGAGGGAAGGAGGGGGAGGTGAGACACGTCCCTACACTGCTGCAGGGAGGAGGGAGGGGGAGGTGAGATGCGTACCCACCCTTCGTTCCTTCTCCCTGTTTTTCTTTATTCGTCTTTTGGATAAACTAGAATCATTTCCCTTTTTGCTACTGCTGTGGCGTTCACAGTCCTGTGTGGTATCGCTGGTATGGGATGTGTTTCATTTGCCTGAGTCTGTCACCAAATCATACTCCCATACACACACAGGCCATGTGCTTACCAGCAAGTCATTTAACATGGGAGGTTAGTTTCCAGTCCTGCTTCCATATATACTATATATATATATATATATATATATATATATATATATATATATATATATATATATATAGTGGGTAAACTTGGTGTAGACCTTTGCATATATATAAATATAAAAAACTTTTTAGTTTTTCTGTTTTTTGATGTTGACTATCTATAATGTATCCTAGTAGTGAACACATTTCTGACTGTATAATTGTACATTTGTAAACCCTTGTAATGTAAAAGTGATTTACTACCCTTTTTGGTATCAGACTATATATATCTATATATAAAATTAAAAAAAAAAAAAAAGTTTAAAAAAAAAAACTCTTAAACTCTTGTGCATTTCGGTGCATATTCTCACCTCCTTGTTTGTGACATATGAGTTGTTGTATATTGTAAATTGTAATATCAAATTTTTGTTTTGAAAAGTCCTTTCTATACTGCGTAGTACTTGTACAAAGCACCCCCCCACCCACCTCAACAGAACTCACCACCTTAACAACAGAACTCACCACCTTAACAACAGAACTCACCACCTTAACAACAGAACTCACCACCTTAACAACAGAACTCACCACCTTAACAACAGAACTCACCACCTCAACACCATCCACCGAACTACACTGCAAACGCTCCCTGTCTGTTTACTAAAGGTCCATTACGCCACAGTTAACACTGAAGTCAACGAGACATGGTACACCAACATGTCAGTAGTGAAGCGACTCTTTTATTTATTTTATTTTTTACACTTAAGTCTATTTAAATTACAGAGAGTGAGACATGGCATCTGACTGAAGCATAAACAGCTGATAGTGACTTTGGGTTTCTGCCTGTTCTGTAGCAGTCAAAACGTTACAGAACACACGTTACAGAACACACGTGAGATGTTTACAGTGTAGTTTGGGGGTTGTAACCGCCATCACAGTACACAGTTAGCAGTCTGCTTTAACTTGTGTTTTTGTACTTTTAGATATTTTATAGAAATGCTTTCCCCTTGTCTAATGGATGGGGGTGAGGGGCGATGAGTTTAAAGGTTGACTCAGTGATATGACGTCCTGTACACACTGGGGCGACTTCCCTGGCTTGCAGACATCAACAACGGCCTATTTCATATCTGCCAAGGCGACCACTATTGGTTGTTCTCTTGAGGCGTGACGCCCACATTGGGAAGAGCGGTCAGTGGCGGTCTCGGGATATAATATATGAACTGTGTTGTTACTGATGTCTGGAAGCAGGAAGTAGCCCCCGCTGTGTTACCACGTCATATGGCTGAGTTGACCTCGAACCCCTCTGCTCTCCTCAGGGTACAGTGAACCCCGTGGGTTGTACAAAAGACGGCAGCAGCGTGGTGTGTTTTTTTTTTTGTACCTTAATAATTATCCCATAAAAGTGATGTATCATAATGTCCCCCCGGTAAAGGCCGGGCGTCGCCTGTCTCGCCGTCCGTAACCAGGACTATTGCGGTGGGCAGCGACGTGTACATTTTGAAGTGGCGAGCCTTGTGTATCTGAATAGGAGCATCTTCTGTAACCATAATGTGTATAGTTCCAACAGAAACCTGTGTGTGTGTGTGTGTGTGTGTGCTTGTTGCCAGGGCAACTATTTTATTTTTTGTATCTCCTGTTGTAGATTGTCTCTAAACAATGATGTGTGATTATTTTTTATTTTGAAACAAAACTGAACACAAAAAAAAACTATCGTTTTGGAGTGTTTTTTTACTTATTGTTGTTGTTTGTCTGTGGTTTATGTTGGGTAACACACAGAGTAGTTGATTTTGATAGTCATCCTCACTACATCTGAAAATGCAGAATCACTTATCTTACTAGTACTGATTTTAAGGTGATAAGTGTTTTACTGAGGAAAGATTTATGCCAGAGTTTCTCAAACTCGGTCCTGCCCCCCCCCTGTGGTACGGGGGATGTTTTTTTGCCCAAGCGTAAAACAGATTTAAATAGCCAACTTGCCAAGCTTTGATTATTTCAATCAGCTGTGTAGTGCTCGGGCAAAATCCAAAACATGCACCCAGGGGTCGCCCCCAGGAAAAGTTTGGGGGAAACCAAGTCAAATTTTATTTGTCACATACACATGGTTAGCAGATGTTAATGCGAGTGTAACGAAAATACTTGTTCTTCTAGTTCCGACAATGCAGTAATAACCAACGAGTAATCTAACCTAACAATTTCACAACAACTACCGTATACACACAAATGTAAAGGGATAAAGAATATGTACATAAAGATACATGACTGAGTGATGGTACAGAACGGCATAGGCAAGATGCAGTAGATGGTATCGAGCACAGTATATACATATGAGATGAGTTATGTAGGATATGTAAACATTATATAAAGTGGCATTGTTTAAAGTGGCTAGTGATACATTTTTTACATACATTTTTCCATTATTAAAGTGGCTGGAGTTGAGTCAGTATGTTGGCAGCAGCCACTCAATGTTAGTGGCAGCTGTTTAACAGTCTGATGGCCTTGAGATAGAAGCTGTTTTTCAGTCTCTCGGTCCCAGCTTTGATGCACCTGTACTGACCTCGCCTTCTGGATGATAGCGGGGTGAACAGGCAGTGGCTCGGGTGGTTGTTGTCCTTGATGATCTTTATGGCCTTCCTGTGACATCGGATGGTGTAGGTGTCCTGGAGGGCAGGTAGTTTGCCCCCGGTGATGCGTTGTGCAGACCTCACTACCCTCTGGAGAGCCTTACGGTTGTGGGCGGAGCAGTTGCCGTACCAGGCGGTGATACAGCCCGACAGGATGCTCTCGATTGTGCATCTGTAGAAGTTTGTGAGTGCTTTTGGTGACAAGCCAAATTTCTCCAGCCTCCTGAGGTTGAAGAGGTGCTGCTGCACCTTCTTCACGATGCTGTCTGTGTGGGTGGACCAATTCAGTTTGTCTGTGATGTGTACGCCGAGGAACTTAAAACTTACTACCCTCTCCATTACTGTCCTGTCGATGTGGATAGGGGGGGTGCTCCCTCTGCTGTTTCCTGAAGTCCACGATCATCTCCTTTGTTTTGTTGACGTTGAGTGTGAGGTTATTGTCCTGACACCACTCTCCGAGGGCCCTCACCTCCTCCCTGTAGGCCGTCTCGTCGTTGTTGGTAATCAAGCCTACCACTGTAGTGTCGTCCGCAAACTTGATTGAGTTGGAGGCGAGCGTGGCCACACAGTCGTGGGTGAACAGGGAGTACAGGAGAGGGCTCAGAATGCACCCTTGTGGGGCCCCAGTGTTGAGGATCAGTGGGGTGGAGATGTTGTTACCTACCCTCACCACCTGGGGGCGGCCCGTCAGGAAGTCCAGTACCCAGTTGCACAGGGCGGGGTCGAGACCCAGGGTCTCGAGCTTAATGACGAGTTTGGAGTGTACTATGGTGTTAAATGCTGAGCTGTAGTCGAACAGCATTCTCACAGGTATTCCTCTTGTCCAGATGGGTTAGGGCCGTGTGCAGTGTGGTTGCGATTGCGTCGCCTGTGGACCTATTGGGGCGGTAAGCAAATTGGAGTGGGTCTAGGGTGTCAGGTAGGGTGGAGGTGATATGGTCCTTGACTCGTCTCTCAAAGCACTTCATGATGACGGAAGTGAGTGCTACGGGGCGGTAGTCGTTTAGCTCAGTTTACCTTAGCTTTCTTGGGAACCGGAACAATGATGGCCCTCTTAAAGCATGTGGGAACAGCAGACTGGGATAGGAATTGATTATGTCCGTAAACACACCAGCCAGCTGGTCTGCGCTCTGGGGACGCCGCCTTGCGATGGCACGTTTTACTCACGTCGGCTGCAGTGAAGGAGAGTCCGCAGGTTGTGGGCCGTGTCAGCCTCTCCCAGGCTTGTCCTCAAAGCGAGCAAAGAAGTTGTTTACTCTATCTGGGAGCAAGACATCCTATGGGCAAAAGAGCTGATCTGATTGGTCAAAAGGCCAATTGGAGGGGGAAAAAACACTAACAATTCCAGACTTAAGGCTACTTTATATTAGGGTAAAGGGAATCTGAAAATACTAATTGTGGTGTTTTCTAATAGGCCTATTTTAAATTGGTCATTTGTACAACTATTTGGTAAATATTTAACCCAACCATTATATCAAAAGACACTCCTGTAGACAATCTGTTGATTGATCAGATTTGTGTTTCAATAGAAAGTGTCCTCTGCCTCCTGTCCTTCCTTTGCTAAACTGTTCTGTGTTCAAAGGACAGGTGACACAAAATGGCTGGAGAGGGGGAGGTCTCATGGGAATGTACCCTCACAAGCCTAATACTAATAGGCTAATGTCAGTCCACCTCAATATGATGGAATGGGAAAAGAGATCCGTCTGGGTCATCATTCAAAGGTAGAGTATAGGCAACACACCTTCCTTCATTGGGCAAATTAAAATTGTTGAACGTTTAAAAAAAAGTGGTATAGGCTACTAAACGGCGACCCAGTTTTGACTAGAATTAGTTTATATGTTGGTGTGAAAGTCCTCTGACTCGGGTTATTATTGTTCTGTTGGAAAACGGGACCTGTAGCCGGATGGTCTGGGGGTCTTGGGGACACCCGAGACCCGGTGAACATAGACACGCCCCCTATAACCGCCTGGCGCTGCGTCCAATGTCCCCTGCAGTGTGGTATGGTGCCCTACTTCCGCCCCGGTTGGGGTTTCGTTGGGAGGTGTGTGTGTCAGGGGTGGTGATGGAACAGCCTGAGGGTGCCTATTCGGGGCTGCAGGGGGCACCCTCGCCTCGCCCACCAGAGGAGACCACCCCCCCCCCCCCCCAACACATATACACACACACAACCTCCTGCCATACTGACTCTCCCAGGCTCGTCCCTAGTTACCACAGCAACAAAGTCATGAACTCCGCCTATTTCTACAGTTACTCTTAAATGGGTTATTTTAAACATCACCACACTGCGAACCTTATGCCGATCCCTAGCCTTAAATTAAGTCCAAAAAGTAAATTGTTGTTTTCATGTAGTTTTACGATATTGACCGTTTAAACTTTGTGGCTGGGGTAACTATAGTGAAAACCCTCTCCCAGGCCGACGCGCGTAGCCAAACGGAACATCAGAGAGCATAGGGCTGGCGTCTCCTGGTAGTATATCTATCAGGTCTCGAGCACATAAAGTCCAAAAGAGAGGGACTAAAGGAAATAAAGACAATAGGGGCTCCCCTGCAGGAAGAAGGAATCTCCCATCGTTTTAAACCTGGTTCCATTACCAGAGAGGACACACGCGGGTTTAGCGTTTTACCGAGACGGATTAATAAAACGCCAGACGGATGTTCGCGAGGAGGGGTGGTCCGCTCTGAAGTTGGAGACTACTGCCTACCGAATACGGAGAGAGGAGAGAAGCGCTTTTGTTTTCCCCGTGAAGGCTTGCGCCGCCCGGCCACAGCATGAAGCTGCCGCCTTGTTTCGTGGCGCTCATCGCGGCGCTGCTCGTTCACTCCGCGCTGGTAAGGGCACGAGACTGCCGGGTCCTTTGTGTATTCTATTGAAGTATTGTTCCATTTCTACCGATGAATCACTTCGATGGACTGGGAAAATCGGAATCGAGGTTTCCATAGCTTAGGGTATTGATAGGCTATGACTTTGACATGTGTGTTGCTCGTGGTTAATAAGGTAGCATTCTGTGTGTGTGTGTGTGTATGTGTGTGTGTGTTGCTCGGTGGTCTGTGGGGGCATAGTGGTCGGTAGTAAATCTTGGACTCGACCCATATTTGGTCGCGAGCCGCCCGTGACTCCCGTGTCTCTCCCGGGTCTTTGTGTCTCAGACACTGGGGGTCCGTTCTGATCGAGGTTATTATGGGCTTTGAACTGCTCTTGTGGCGTCTGCTTCGCTAACTCCCATCCATCCCCCGGTAATTCAGCTCGAGCCCTTTTAGGCTCCTGCGGTAGGGTTTCGATTGGTTGCCCTGTGTATATGTACGGGTGTGGGTGTCTCTCAGATACTGAGGTGAGGGCCGGCCTGGAGTAAACGGGGGCCCGTCCGTTGAGGATGGGTGAGAGACCCCGGGGCTTCTCCGGTAACCGGGGGGTGTGAAGAAGGGGTGGGGCAGGGGAAACGCCATGCGGTGCGCGATGGATGGGAATGATGTCATCGGGAATCGCTACGAAGCGAACTGTTAGGAATGCTTGAGTCTCCTGGAACCGACCGGGGCTCCAGCACCCCTCACCAGCTCCGTGCTAATTTATCCTCCATACCAGAAGAGATCGTTGTGGTCTTAGTAGGAGAGCACAAGTCGTCATATAGCCCACAGTCCATCTTGGGTGCAAAGTGCTATTGTCTTAAAATGGTAAAACACACAATTGCCTAAAAAATATAATTATGTAGCTCAACCTCCTATTCTCTATGTGGTCAGATCTGCTGGAGTATAGAGGTCACACACAGCAAAGGTTTCTAGATCGAATCCCCGAGCTGACAAGGTAAACATCTGTCTTTCTGCCCCTGAACAAGGCAGTTAACCCACTGTTCCTAGGCCTTCATTGAAAATGAGAATTTGTTCTGAATTGACCTTCCTCATTAAATAAAGGTAAAATAAAAACACAATGTTTAACTTTGTTGTTTTGAGAAGGAGAGAGGATGCAATTGAGATTCTCCAACAGGCACATACTGGGTCAGTTGGTGCTGTTGGCTGCCAAAGCTCTGCCTCCCTCTAATCTGACCCTGATGAGACACACACACACACACACACACACACACACACACACAGAGCCATAGAAAACCGCACAGATGGAGGCAGGTGTGTCTCATGCTGGCACAGGTAACATCACACACACATCAGTGGTCTCCGGAATGCTCAGTAACCTCAGACAGCCCTGGGGAGACTGACATACACACTTCAAAAGGCACTCACACACAGATTGGCATACTTGGCATACAGATCTTTTGCTGCCTCCAGTGACTGACGGGTCGTGTGTGTGTGTGTGTGTGTGTCCTGGTTCAATCCTCAGTGCATGGTCTGCGTTGGTATTTATTTCCTATGATATGAGTCTGTGATTTCACTTCCTGCCGTGTAAGTTTAGATGAAGCCAGATTTTCCCACATACATCTGCTGCATCCCACAGAGACTCTGTGTGTGTGTGTGTGTGTGTGTGTGTGTGTGTGTGTGTGTGTGCGCCTATCTATTCGTACCAGGGTTTTAGATGAAGACTGATTTTCCCACAGAGTCTGTGTGTGTGTGTGTGTCTGCCAGGGTTTGTGTGCTAGCTTTTTTGTGGCGTGTATGAAACGAGAGAGCACTTTTATGGTGTGTGTGTGAGAGAGAGAGAGAGAGAGAGAGAGAGAGAGAGAGAAGTTGGGTGTTTTTGAGGATCATGTTTGGTTCGGGGAATGAATCAGTTTCTTGTGCCTGAAATAGTAGACAAAGCCCCCCATAGAGAGCAAAGGAGGGAGGAGAAAATAGTGAGAGAGAGAGGGGGAGGGAGAGAGAGAGAGAGAGAGAGACAGAGAGAGAGACAGAGAAAGAGAGGGGGATAGAGAGGGAGGGATAGAGAGAGGGAGAGAGAGAGAGAGAGAGGGGGGATAGAGAGAGAGAGGGGGGGATAGAGAGAGTGTGTGGAATGTCAGAGGCAATTTGACACAGGAAGTGGGTCCCTCTCACTCTTTTAAGGGCAGTCTCTCTATTGCAATTCAATTTCAATTCATTTTAAGGGGCTTCATTGGCATGGGAAACATATGCTAACATTGCCAAAGCAAGTGAAGTAGATAATAAACAATAAAAAATTAACAGTAAACATTACACTCACAGAAGTTCAAAAAGAATAAAGACATTTCAAATGTCATTATGTCCATATACAGTGTTGTAATGATGTGCAAATAGTTAAAGTACAGAAGGGAAAATAAACATAAAAATGGGTTGTATTTACAATGGTGTTTGTTCTTCACTGGTTGCCCTTTTCTTGTGGCAACAGGTCACAAATCTTGCTGCTGTGATATCTGTCTCTCTCTGTCTCTGTGTCTCTCCTCTCAATTCAATTAAATTCAAAGAGTTTTATTGGTATGGAAAACATATGTTGACATTGCCAAAGCAAGTGAAGTAGATAATAAACATAAGTGAAATAAACAATAAAAAATGAACAGGGCTGGGATTTCCCCCCGTCACTGCACTATGTAGCCTAGTATAGATTGTTCAGGGTTGGAGTCAGTTCCACTGCAGTAATAGGAAATTAAACATCTCTCAGTTCATATTTGGAGCTCTGTTGTACCATACAGTAGGTATATATGGAGGTCTGTATGTACAGTGCATTCATACTTTTTGACATTTTCTACATTACAGCCTTAATCTAAAATGGATTTTATAAATACATCATCAATCTATACACAATTACTCCATAATGACATCACAATACCCCACAATGACATCACAATGCCCCATAATGACATAGCAAAAAACAGATTCAATTTTTTTCTCTCCAATGTATTAAAGATAAAGTATTCAGACCCTTTACTCAGTACTTTGGCAGAGATTACAGCCTTGATTCTTCTTTGGTATGACGCTACTTCCTTGGCACACCTGTATCTCGACTTCGGTGATGTCATCTATAAAATAGCCTCCAACATTCTACTCAGCAAATTGGATGCAGTCTATCACAGTGCCATCCGTTTTGTCACCAAAGCCCCGTACACTACCCACCATTGCGACCTGTACACTCTCATTGGTTGGCCCTCGCTTCAAACTCGTCGCCAAATCCACTGGCTACAGGTTATCTACAAGTCTCTGCTAGGTAAAGACCCGCCTTATCTCAGCTCACCGGTCACCATAGCACCCACTCATAGCACGCGCTCCAGCAGATATACAGTGCCTTGCGAAAGTATTCGGCCCCCTTGAACTTTGCGACCTTTTGCCACATTTCAGGCTTCAAACATAAATATATAAAACTGTATTTTTTTGTGAAGAATCAACAACAAGTGGGACACAATCATGAAGTGGAACAACATTTATTGAATATTTCAAACTTTCTTAACAAATCAAAAACTGAAAAATTGGGTGTGCAAAATTATTCAGCCCCTTTACTTTCAGTGCAGCAAAATCTCTCCAGAAGTTCAGTGAGGATCTCTGAATGATCCAATGTTGACCTAAATGACTAATGATGATAAATACAATCCACCTGTGTGTAATCAAGTCTCCGTATAAATGCACCTGCACTGTGATAGTCTCAGAGGTCCGTTAAAAGCGCAGAGCATCATGAAGAACAAGGAACACACCAGGCAGGTCCGAGATACTGTTGTGAAGAAGTTTAAAGCCGGATTTGGATACAAAAAGATTTCCCAAGCTTTAAACATCCCAAGGAGCACTGTGCAAGCGATAATATTGAAATGGAAGGAGTATCAGACCACTGCAAATCTAAAAAGACCTGGCCGTCCCTCTAAACTTTCAGCTCATACAAGGAGAAGACTGATGCAGCCAAGAGGCCCATGATCACTCTGGATGAACTGGAGAGATCTACAGCTGAGGTGGGAGACTCTGTCCATAGGACAACAATCAGTCGTATATTGCACAAATCTGGCCTTTATGGAAGAGTGGCAAGAAGAAAGCCATTTCTTAAAGATATCCATAAAAAGTGTAATTTAAAGTTTGCCACAAGCCACCTGGGAGACACACCAAACATGTGGAAGAAGGTGCTCTGGTCAGATGAAACCAAAATTGAACCTTTTGGCAACAATGCAAAACGTTATGTTTGGCGTAAAAGCAACACAGCTCATCACCCCGAACACACCATACCCACTGTCAAACATGGTGGTGGCAGCATCATGGTTTGGGCCTGCTTTTCTTCAGCAGGGACAGGGAAGATGGTTAAAATTGATGGGAAGATGGATGGAGCCAAATACAGGACCATTCTGTAAGAAAACCTGATGGAGTCTGCAAAAGACCTGAGACTGGGACGGAGATTTGTCTTCCAACAAGACAATGATCCAAAACATAAAGCAAAATCTACAATGGAATGGTTCAAAAATAAATATATCCAGGTGTTAGAATGGCCAAGTCAAAGTCCAGACCTGAATCCAATCGAGAATCTGTGGAAAGAACTGAAAACTGCTGTTCACAAATGCTCTCCATCCAACCTCACTGAGCTCGAGCTGTTTTGCAAGGAGGAATGGGAAAACATTTCAGTCTCTCGATGTGCAAAACTGATAGAGACATACCCCAAGCGACTTACAGCTGTAATCGCAGCAAAAGGTGGCGCTACAAAGTATTAACTTAAGGGGGCTGAATAATTTTGCACGCCCAATTTTTCAGTTTTTGATTTGTTAAAAAAGTTTGAAATATCCAATAAATGTCGTTCCACTTCATGATTGTGTCCCACTTGTTGTTGATTCTTCACAAAAAATACAGTTTTATATCTTTATGTTTGAAGCCTTAAATGTGGCAAAAGGTTGCAAAGTTCAAGGGGGCCGAATACTTTCGCAAGGCACTGTACCTCACTGGTCACGACCAAAGCCAACTCTTCCTTTGGCCGCCTTTCTTTCCAGTTCTCTGCTGCCAATGACTGAAACAAACTGCAAAAATCTCTGAAGCTGGAGACTCATATCTCCCTCACTAGCTTTAAGCGCCAGCTGTCAGAGCAGCTCACAGATCACTGCACCTGTACATAGCCCATCTGTAAACAGCCCATCGAACTACCTACATCATCCCTATACTGTATTTATTTATTTACTTTGCTCCTTTGCAACCCAGTATCTCTACTTGCACATTCATCTTCTGCACAGTGTTTAATTGCTATATTGTAATTACTTCGCCACCATGGCCTATTTATTGCCTTACCCCCTTATCTTACCTCATTTTCACACACTGTATATATACTTTTGGTTTTCTTTTGTTCTACTGTATTATTGACTGTATGTTTTGTTTACCCCATGTGTAACTCTGTGTTGTTGTATGTGTCGAACTGCTATGCTTTATCTTGGCCAGGTCGCAGATGCAAAGGAGAACTTGTTCTCAACTAGCCTACCTGGTTAAATAAAGGTGTTCTCAACTTGCCTACCTGGTTAAATAAAGGTGTTCTCAACTTGCCTACCTGGTTAAATAAAGGTGTTCTCAACTAGCCTACCTGGTTAAATAAAGGTGTTCTCAACTAGCCTACCTGGCTAAATATATAAATAAAGGTGTTCTCAACTAGCCTACCTGGTTAAATAAAGGTGTTCTCAACTTGCCTACCTGGTTAAATAAAGGTGTTCTTTACTAGCCTCCCTGGTTACATAAAGGTGTTCTCAACTAGCCTACCTGGTTAAATAAAGGTGTTCTCAACTAGCCTACCTGGTTAAATAAAGGTGTTCTCAACTAGCCTACCTGGTTAAATAAAGGTGTTCTCAACTAGCCTCCCTGGTTAAATAAAGGTGTTCTCAACTAGCCTTCCTGGTTAAATAAAGGTGTTCTCAACTAGCCTACCTGGTTAAATAAAGGTGTTCTCAACTAGCCTACCTGGTTAAATAAAGGTGTTCTCAACTAGCCTACCTGGTTAAATAAAGGTGTTCTCAACTAGCCTACCTGGTTAAATAAAGGTGTTCTCAACTAGCCTACCTGGTTAAATAAAGGTGTTCTCAACTAGCCTACCTGGTTAAATAAAGGTGTTCTCAACTAGCCTACCTGGTTAAATAAAGGTGTTCTCAACTAGCCTACCTGGTTACATAAAGGTGTTCTCAACTAGCCTCCCTGGTTACATAAAGGTGAAATAAAAATAAAAAAGTAAAACATTTAGGGAGTTTCTCCCATTCTTCTCTGCAGATCATCTAAAGCTCTGTCAGGTTGAATGGGTAATGTCGCTGCATAGCTATTTTCATGTCTCTTCAGAGATGTTCTATCAGGTTCAAGTCTGGGCTTTGGCTGGGCCAGAGTGATGGAGTGCTGCATCAGATGACCTGGCCTTCACAATCACCTGACCGCAACCCACTTGAGATGGTTTGGGATGAGTTGGACTGCAGAGTGAAGGAAAAGCAGCCAACATGTGCTCAGCATATGTGGGAACTCCTTCAAGACTGTTGGAAAAGCATTCCTCGTGAAGCTGTTTGAGAGAATGCCAAGTGTGTGCAAAGCTGTGATTAAGGCAAAGGGTGGCTACTTTGAAGAATCTCATGTAAAATATATTTTGATTTGTTTAACACTTTTTTGGTTACTACATGATTCCATATGTGTTATTTCAGAGTTTTGATGTCTTCACTATTATTCTACAATGTAGAAAATAGTAAAAATAAAGAAAAACCCTTGAATGGGTTGTTGTGTCCAAACTTTTGACTGGTATGGTATGTTATGTTATTGTGTGTGTGTCTAAGTCTATTGAGCCTGGCCTGAGAACAAGTAGTGATGATGGCTCCACCCTACTCTCTACCTCTAGTCTAGCTCCTCCCCCTTGGCTTCCCTTACCCCGGTTGTCGTAGTAACATATAACAGCTCTGAATAGGTGGAACCAGTCTTTCCCAAACCCCACCTAAGGGACCACCAGACAGACAGTCCACTTCTTTGTTCCATACCTACACTGGCCTGTCACACCTGAGGCAACTAACCAAAGGTTTGGTGTTAAAGGGTTTTGTTGAATCAGGTGTGATCGTGCAGGGCTGGAAAACAAAGGGTGGACTGTCTGGTCAGATGGACCCCAAGGTCCAGGAGAAACACCAGCATAATGTCTCTTCTCCTATATGCTTAGTGAAGGTATGACATCACCATGTTACCTACACCTAGCCAGTTCTTTCAGACCTAATTTATACTGAAATAGAACAGACTAGGGGGAGGGGATAGAGTGTGAGACTAGGGGGAAGGGGATAGGGTGTGAGAATAGGCGGAAAGGGATAGGGTGTGAGACTAGGGGGGGATAGGGTGTGAGACTAGGGGGGGATAGGGTGTGAGATTAGGGGGAAGGGGATAGGGTGTGAGACTAGGGGGAAGGGGATAGGGTGTGAGAATAGGCGGAAAGGGATAGGGTGTGAGACTAGGGGGGGATAGGGTGTGAGATTAGGTGGAAAGTGATAGGCTGTGAAATTAGGCAGAAAGGGATAGAGTGTGAGACTATGGGGAGGGGATAGGGTGTGAGACTAGGGGGGGATAGGGTGTGAGGCTATGGGGAGGGGATAGGGTGTGAGGCTATGGGGAGGGGATAGGGTGTGAGACTAGGGGGGGATAGGGTGTGAGGCTATGGGGAGGGGATAGGGTGTGAGACTAGGGGGGGATAGGGTGTGAGGCTATGGGGAGGGGATAGGGTGTGAGACTAGGCTGAAGGGGATATGGTGTGAGACTGGGGGGGATAGGGTGTGAGGCTATGGGAAGGGGATATGGTGTGAGGCTATGGGAAGGGGATAGGGTGTGAGATTAGGGGTAAGGGGATAGGGTGTGAGATTAGGGGGGATAGGGTGTGAGGCTATGGGAAGGGGATAGGGTGTGAGACTAGGCTGAAGGGGATATGGTGTGAGACTGGGGGGGATAGGGTGTGAGGCTATGGGAAGGGGATATGGTGTGAGACTAGGGGGGGATAGGGTGTGAGGCTATGGGAAGGGGATATGGTGTGAGACTAGGGGGGGATAGGGTGTGAGGCTATGGGAAGGGGATAGGGTATGAGACTAGGGGGGGATAGGGTGTGAGGCTATGGGAAGGGGATAGGGTATGAGACTAGGGGGGATAGGGTGTGAGGCTATGGGAAGGGGATAGGGTATGAGACTAGGGGGGGATAGGGTGTGAGGCTATGAGAAGGGGATAGGGTGTGAGACTAGGGGGGGATAGGGTGTGAGATTAGGTGGAAAGTGATAAGCTGTGAAATTAGGCGGAAAGGGATAGAGTGTGAGACTAGGGGGAAGGGGATAGGGTGTGAGATTAGGGGTAAGGGGATAGGGTATGAGACTAGGGGGGGATAGGGTGTGAGGCTATGAGAAGGGGATAGGGTGTGAGACTAGGGGGGATAGGGTGTGAGATTAGGCGGAAAGGGATAGAGTGTGAGACTAGGGGGAAGGGGATAGGGTGTGAGACTAGGGGTAAGGGGATAGGGTGTGAGATTAGGCGGAAAGGGATAGGGTGTGAGACTAGGGGGAAGGGGATAGGGTGTGAGACTAGGGGGAAGGGGATAGGGTGTGAGACTAGGGGTAAGGGGATAGGGTGTGAGATTAGGCGGAAAGGGATAGCGTGTGAGACTAGGGAGGGGATAGGGTGTGAGACTAGGGGTAAGGGGATAGGGTGTGAGATTAGGCGGAAAGGGATAGGGTGTGAGACTAGGGAGGGGATAGGGTGTGAGGCTATGGGGAGGGGATAGGGTGTGAGGCTATGGGGAGGGGATAGGGTGTGAGACTAGGGAGGGGATAGGGTGTGAGGCTATGGGGAGGGGATAGGGTGTGAGACTAGGGGGAAGGGGATAGGGTGTGAGACTAGGGAGGGGATAGGGTGTGAGGCTATGGGGAGGGGATAGGGTGTGAGACTAGGGGGAAGGGGATAGGGTGTGAGATTAGGGGATAGGGTGTGAGACTAGGGGGAAGGGTGTAAGTCTGAGGCAATTTAGCAATCCATACTAACTTTTGTTTTGGAGGTGTTCAGAACAAGGTTAAGGGCAGAGAAAGCTTGTTGGACACAAAGAAAGCTTTGTTGTAGAGCGTTTAACACAAAATCCAGGGAGGGGCCAGCTGATTATAAGACTGTATCATCTGCATTTAAATGGATGAGAGAGGTTCCTACTGCATGAGCTATGTTGTTGATGTAAATTGAGAAGAGCGTGGGGTCTAGCATCGAGCCTTTGGGTACTCCCTTGGTGACAGCCAGTGGCTGAGACAGCAGATGTTCTGATTTTACACACTGCACTCTTTGAGAGAGGTAGTTAGCAAACCAGGCCAAAGGCCCCTCAGAGACCCCAATACTCCTTAGCCGGCCAAAAATAATGGATTGGGTGCGAGACTAGGAGATTTAAAACATTTTAATTTCACCTTTATTAAACCAGGTAGGCAAGTTCTCATTTACAACTGTGACCTGGCCAAGATAAAGCAAAGCAGTGCGACAAAAAACAACAGATTTACACGTAGTATAAACAAAACGTACAGTCAATAATACAATAGAAAAATGTATATACAGTGTGTGCAAATGGAGTAAGGAGTTAAGGCAATAAATATGTCATAGTAGCGAAGTAATTTACAATTTATAAAACGAACACTGGAGTGATAGATGTGCAGATGATGATGTGCAGGTAGAAATACTGCTGTGCAAAAGAGCAGAAAAGTACATACAAAAACAATATGGGGATGAGGTAGGTAGGTATATTGGATTGTCTATTCACAGATGGGCTATGTACAGCTGCAGTGATCGGTTAGCTGCTCAGATAGCTGATGTTTAAAGTTAGTGAGGGAGATATAAGTCCAACTTCAGCAATTTTTGCAATTCGTTCCAGTCATTGGCAGCAGAGAACAGGGAGGAAAGGCGCCCAAAGGAGGGATTGGCTTTGGGGATGACCAGTGAAATATACCTGCTGGAGCGCGTGCTACGAGTGGGTGTTGTTATGGTGACCAGTGAGATATACCTGCTGGAGCGCGTGCTACGGGTGGGTGTTGTTATGGTGACCAGTGAGCTGAGATAAGGCGGAGCTTTACCTAGCAAAGACTTATAGATGACCTGGAGCCAGTGGGTTTGGCGACAAATATGTAGCGAGGGCCAGCTGACGAGAGCATACAGGTCGCAGTGGTGGGTGGCATATGGATGGCACTGTGATAGACTGCATCCAATTTGCTGAGTAAAGT
This sequence comes from Oncorhynchus masou masou, assembly GCF_036934945.1. Taxonomy (NCBI): domain Eukaryota; kingdom Metazoa; phylum Chordata; class Actinopteri; order Salmoniformes; family Salmonidae; genus Oncorhynchus; species Oncorhynchus masou. The sequence continues at coordinate 11,160,153 of NC_088223.1, read as the reverse complement.
GTTGGAGGCTATTTTGTAAATGACATCGCCGAAGTCAAGGATCGGTAGGATAGTCAGTTTTACGAGGGTATGTTTGGCAGCGTGAGTGATTGAGGCTTTGTTACGAAATAGGAAACCGATTTTTAGATTGCGGGCAGCGAACGGTTGAAGAGCATGCATGTAGTTTTACTAGTGTTTATGAGCAGTTGGAGGAGTGTTGTTTAACATTGAAGCTCGTTTTTGGTGTTTGTTAACACAGTGTCCAAAGAAGGGCCAGATGTATACAGAATGGTGTCGTCTGCGTAGAGGTGGATCAAGGAATCACTCGCAGCAACAGCGACGTCATTGATATATACAGAGAAAAGAGTACTTTTGTTTTGATAGGGTGTGAGACTAGGGGATGGGGAAAGGAGATAGGGTGTGAGACTAGGAGATGGGGAAAGGAGATATGGTGTGAGACTAGGGGATGGGGAAAGGAGATAGGGTGTGAGACTAGGAGATGGGGAAAGGAGATAGGGTGTGAGACTAGGAGATGGGGAAAAGAGATAGGGTGTGAGACTAGGAGATGGGGAAAGGAGATAGGGTGTGAGACTAGGGGATGGGGAAAGGAGATAGGGTGTGAGACTAGGGGATGGGGAAAGGAGATAGGGTGTGAGACTAGGGGATGGGGAAAGGAGATAGGGTGTGAGACTAGGGGATGGGGAAAGGAGATAGGGTGTGAGACTAGGGGATGGGGAAAGGAGATAGGGTGTGAGACTAGGGGATGGGGAAAGGAGCTAGGGTGTGAGACTAGGGGATGGGGAAAGGAGATAGGGTGTGAGACTAGGGGTTGGGGAAAGGAGATAGGGTGAGAGACTAGGGGATGGGGAAAGGAGATAGGGTGTGAGACTAGGGGATGGGGAAAGGAGATAGGGTGTGAGACTAGGGGATGGGGAAAGGAGATAGCGTGTGAGACTAGGGGATGGGGAAAGGAGATAGGGTGAGAGACTAGGGGATGGGGAAAGGAGATAGGGTGTGAGACTAGGGGATGGGGAAAGGAGATAGGGTGTGAGACTAGGGGATGGGGAAAGGAGATAGGGTGTGAGACTAGGGGATGGGGAAAGGAGATAGGGTGTGAGACTAGGGGATGGGGAAAGGAGATAGGGTGTGAGACTAGCGGAAGGGAATAGGGATGAAAATAATAACTGGCACTCAGAAAGGTAGAAATAAATTGTAGGATAAATTGTTACGCTTCCCCAAATTTGAAACTCTAAAATTATTCCCTCCGCGTTTCCATGGTCGCGTTTTTCCTATAGGCTACTTTGAAGCAAGGTAATATAAAATAAAACATACAGGTTTCAAACAATAAAGTATATTAGCCTGATAGAGACAGACAGGCAGGCAGACAGACAGACAAACAGACAGGCAGACAGACTGTCTGTCGTTTCCATAGCAATCCTGGTGATTAGGTTAAGGAGGAGACCGGATGGGCGTGGTCATGCTACCAGAAATCCGATCCGCCCTGTTGGGAATTCTGGAATTCAGCTCTGCAGCAGTGTGTGTGTGTGTGTGTGCGTGTGTGTGTGTGTGTGTGCGTGTGTGTGTGTGTGTGTGTGTGTGTGTGTGTGTGTGTGGATATGTCGTGGGGTTATGTGCTGGGCACAGGAAGTGTGTATTTATAGATCCGGCCTTGGAGCTTCGTCTGAGGAGGGGGGGACTTTCTGTGCGGAACGCTGTGTTGTGTATGTCAGTATGCACGTGTGTTTTTGAATAATTTAGCCAGTCTACCGACAGAGGAGTGAACGAGGTCAGAAACAGATGCACTATTGTAAAGTGGCTGTTCCACTGGATGTCAGAAGGTGAATTCACCAATTTGTAAGTCGCTCTGGATAAGAGCGTCTGCTAAATGACTTAAATGTAAATGTAAATGTAAGCACATGCTACAACCGTCTCTTTCCATCCATCCATCCCTCTCTCCCTCCCTCCCTCCATATTTACATCTCTCATTCTCAATCTAGCTCTCCCTCAGTACATATCTCTCACCTCGTTTTCCCCTCTCCCTCCTTCCTTACTAGAGAAGGATCACGTCTGGACGGTCATATCCAGTCTGAACACAGATTACCGTGTGCTTGTAGATACAGATATCACCTACTGTGTTGTCTATGTTACTATATGTCAGGTGTATGTACTGTTATATAGCGTGTTAAATACAGTAAGCTGCAGGTCACCAGAACCTTCCACTAAAGAGGTGGAATTAGGTGGAACCACAGTCTCTGTTGTTTTTTAAATAGGTTTTATGTTTTAGGGGGTAGATCAGTTTTAAAATTGCGGCTAGATTGTAGCTTCCATCCATCAATGTAATTTTCAGCATAATTTCCTATCCCTCATATATTTTTGGGGTAAATATATATGTTTTTTTGGGGGGGGGGGGGGTAAGTATATATATATATATATATATATATATATATATATACGTACATACACATACCCGCCAGAAACAAATAACTTTCTTCTGAAACTCGTCAGGGGTTTTATTAGGCTGGGTTTCTGTACAGCACTTTGAGATATCAGTTGATGTACAAAGGGCTATATAAATCAATTTGATTTGATTTGATTCTTGTTCTGAGAAATGAAGGCTATTCCATGTGAGAAACTGAAGATCTTGTACAATGCTGTGTCCTACACCCTTCACAGAACAGTGCAAACTGGCCTTAACCAGAATAGAAAGAGGAGTGGGAAGCCCCGGTACACAACTGAGCAAGAGGACAAGTACATTAGAGTGTCTAGTTTGAGAAACAGATGCTTCACAAGTCCTCAACTGGCAGCTTCATTAAATAGTACACGCAAAACACCAGTCTCAACGTCAACAGTGAAGGGGAGACTCCAGAATGCTGGCCTTTTAGGAGGAGTTGCAAAGAAAAAGCCAAATCTCAGACTGACTAATAAAAAGATAAGATTAATATGGACAAAAGAACACAGACACGGGACAGAGGAACTCTGCTTAGAAGGCCAGCATCCCGGAGTCTCCTCTTCACCGTTGACGTTGAGACTGGACAGAGGAACTCTGCCTAGAAAGCCAGCATCCCAGAGTCGCCTCTTCACCGTTGACGTTGAGACTGGACAGAGGAACTCTGCTTAGAAGGCCAGCATCCCGGAGTCTCCTCTTCACCGTTGACGTTGAGACTGGACAGAGGAACTCTGCCTAGAAGGCCAGCATCCCGGAGTCGCCTCTTCACCGTTGACGTTGAGACTGGACAGAGGAACTCTGCCTAGAAGGCCAGCATCCCGGAGTCTCCTCTTCACCGTTGACGTTGAGACTGGACAGAGGAACTCTGCCTAGAAGGCCAGCATCCCGGAGTCTCCTCTTCACTGTTGACGTTGACACTGGACAGAGGAACTCTGCCTAGAAGGCCAGCATCCCGGAGTCTCCTCTTCACTGTTGACGTTGAGACTGGACAGAGGAACTCTGCCTAGAAGGCCAGCATCCCGGAGTCTCCTCTTCACTGTTGACGTTGACACTGGACAGAGGAACTCTGCCTAGAAGGCCAGCATCCCGGAGTCTCCTCTTCACCGTTGACGTTGAGACTGTTTTTTTTGCGGGTGTTATTTAATGAAACTATTTAATGAAGAGTTAATCAGGGTGATTTATCCACAAATAACGTTCTACTAAATTGTATTGTTGTGAGATCATTTCTTTACTTCGGGATATGAATGGCGAGTGTGTCCACATCCCCATCAGACCCTTTTATTGGTAAACTACACAGTAATGTAAAAGTTACATTTTTTTAATGATCCAATACATAATATAGAACACTCATAATTTAGTTGTAATCCAGAGAGGTTAGCAAAAGTATCTAGATCCTCTATGAGGCTTAAAAGAAAACATGAATCATCAGCGTACAATGACACCTTTGTTTTTGAGCCCTGGATTTCTAATCCCTTAATATTATTGGTGGATCTGATTTTATTAGCTAACATTTCAATGGCGATAATAAATATATATGCTGACAGTGGACAACCTTGTTTTACTCCTCTTGATAGTTTAAATTTTCCGAGAAGTAGCCTTTATTTCCTATTTTACACCTGGGGTTACTATACATAACTTCAACCCATTTTATAAGAGATTCTCCAAAATGGAAATATTCCAGGTATTTATGTATAAACTCCAGTCATACTTTATCAAAAGCCTTTTCAAAGTCAGCTATGAATACCAGGCCTGGTTTCCCAGATATTTCATAGTGTTCTATTGTTTCCAGTACTTGTCTTATATTATCTCTAATGTATTGTCTATGCAAAAAAACTGTCTGATTAGGATGAATAATATTTGACAATACCTTTTTGTTAATTCTATGCACTGGATCTTTAGATTTACCACCTGGATCCTGTTTCAGTAATAATGAAATCAGACCTTCTTGTTGAGTGTCCGATTATCTAACATTTATATAGGAGTGGTCAAAACATGCTAATAACCACAGTCTTATCTTCGTTAAGAACCATCAAATGTCTGATCAGGTGGAACCACTGGCTTATCCTCATTAAGAACCATCATGTGGAACCACTGTCTTATCCTCATTAAGAACCATCAGGTGGAACCACTGTCTTATCCTCATTAAGAGCCATCAGGTGGAACCACTGTCTTATCCTCATTAAGAACCATCAGGTGGAACCACTGTCTTATCCTCATTCAGAACCATCAGGTGGAACCACTGTCTTATCCTCATTCAGAACCATCAGGTGGAACCACTGTCTTATCCTCATTCAGAACCATCAGGTGGAACCACTGTCTTATCCTCATTAAGAACCATCAGGTGGAACCACTGTCTTATCCTCATTAAGAACCATCAGGTGGAACCACTGTCTTATCCTCATTCAGAACCATCAGGTGGAACCACTGTCTTATCCTCATTAAGAACCATCAGGTGGAACCACTGTTTTATCCTCATTAAGAACCATCAGGTGGAACCACTGTCTTATCCTCATTAAGAACCATCAGGTGGAACCACTGTCTTATCCTCATTAAGAACCATCAGGTGGAACCACTGTCTTATCCTCATTAAGAACCATCAGGTGGAACCACTGTCTTATCCTCATTAAGAACCATCAGGTGGAACCACTGTCTTATCCTCATTAAGAACCATCAGATGGAACCACTGTCTTATCCTCATTAAGAACCATCAGGTGGAACCACTGTTTTATCCTCATTAAGAACCATCAGGTGGAACCACTGTCTTATCCTCATTAAGAACCATCAGGTGGAACCACTGTCTTATCCTCATTAAGAACCATCAGGTGGAACCACTGTCTTATCCTCATTAAGAACCATCAGGTGGAACCACTGTCTTATCCTCATTAAGAACCATCAGGTGGAACCACTGTCTTATCCTCATTAAGAACCATCAGATGGAACCACTGTCTTATCCTCATTAAGAACCATGTTCATCCATTATACATTTGTCACCATGGAAACCTTAACCTTTAAACAAACAAGAAAGAGATAAATGTTTAATATTGCTTTTAAAACCTAAGTGTGCAATATTCCAATTCAGACGATGGCATTGTTGAATTCTCGTTTCTGATTAGCTTGAAGGGCATTCTAGAGCATGCATTATTTCCCAGTCTGTATTAGATAGAACGTCGCGGCCCTGCCCGCCTGTGGGGAAAACAACCTGTGTGTTTCAGTATGATATGTTGGATAAAGGAATAGAGACACACACCAATGTCAAGTTCAATAGCCTTGTTATGCATTGTACAAATCCCTAGACGTGGAGTCTGGGGAAAAGTCCAGGTAGTCGAATACCTATCAACTAGATTCCGTAACATCGTCCTTTTCAATAGAAAGTGCAAACATAAAGGCATGACATTAAGTTCTTAACAGTCAAGTCATAACAATTGAAAAAGCATGACATTTTCTTTTTACTTCAGTTGTCATCTTCCTTTAAAAAAAAAAGTTTAATTAACAGACGACAAGTTAAGGCTTACAGAGTAAGCCTGTCCGGTGGCTTGCATAGCCGACCCACCCGTGAGTAAGTATTGGCTCTGACAGGGGCAGGATTAGGGCCACGAGCTGGAGAGCTTGGTGGGGTAGAAGCCTCACCTTCAGTTGGCTCATGTCTTAATTCTGGGCCCCTTACCCTTAGGCCTGGACTGTGATCCAGCTCATCTAGGTGAGTGTATGGCGTGTTCTGGTTTGTCTGCTCTGCTACGCGCAGATCCACCCGATTGCGACGATAGAGGGAGCCACCAACATCAACCAGGTAAGAACGTGGTACAACTCTCTGCAGGCATGTGCCCAGCCTCCAGAGTCCTGTGTGGTCTCCCGGCAGCGGTTTCATCCTTATCGTTTCACCCACCTCCAGCTCTGGTAGGTCTCGAGCCTTCCGGTCGTAGAAGCACTTAGCGAGGTGCTTTCTGTGACGCAGTTTGTCCGTGACGCAGGGCTCATGTAGCTTGTTAGCTACGGGGATGGTAGTCTTCAGACGTCTGGACAGAAGGCATTGTGCTGGGCTGCTGTCCATGTTTTCGGTGGGTGTGTTCCTCCACTGTAAGATCGCTTTCCATGGGTAGTTGTTGTTCGCATTGCCCTGTTTAACAGGTTATTTGCAATCTTGACAGCTGATTCTGCCTTGCCATTTGCTTTTGGGTGTCTTGGAGAGGAGGTCACATGGTCAAACTCCCATTCTGAGGTGAAACGCTTGAACTGTGCAGTGAATTGTGGGCCATTGTCTGTGATTACCTTGTCAGGCTGACCTTGCCTTGCAAACTGCGCCTTGCAGTGGTTTATGACCGTCTCTGCAGACAAGTCAGGGAGCAGTTCAATTTCCCAAAAGTCAGAGTAGTGATCAACGATGAGAAGATAGTCCTTTTGTCTGTGGCTGAACAAGTCCATGCTGACGATTTGCCAGACCCTTGTGGGCAGTTCGTGTGAAATCATGGTTTCCTTTTGCTGTTCATGAGCGTACTCGTTGCATGTGGTACAGTTGCTAACAAAGTCTTTAATTTCTGCTTGCATGTTTGGCCAGTATAATGTTTCACGAGCCTGGCGGTAGCATGCGTCACCTCCAACGTGACTGGAGTGTATGCGGGTAAGCATCTCTGGACGTAGTGATTTGGGAATAATGACCTTCTGACCTCTGAACAAGACGCCATTTTGCACGCTGATCTCATCTCGAAAGGGCCAGTATTCTCTCACTGTGAAAGGTGTCTCCTCTTTCAGGTATGGCCAACCCGCGAGAGCCATGGATTTCAGTGACTGTAGTTGTTCGTCCTTGTCAGTGTGTTGCCTGATCTGGCGTAGGCGGTGATCTGTGACGTTTAAGTAGTCTGCCTGATTGATCTGTTGAACATCTTGTTGGTCCTGCTGTAGCGAACAGATGGCATGCCGCTGATAGGCAGTGCCTCTGCCTGTACATTGTGCTGTTGCCCTGCTCAGTGTGTCCCTGATTTACATCTCTGGTCCTGGCTTTTAAATGACCTTTAGGCTGTAGTTTTGCAGAGTCAGGAGCATGCTTTGAAGCCTTTTGGGTGCATTGCGTTAACTGAATATTGCAATGAGTGGTTTGTGGTCAGTTTTAGCGGTGACCTGCTCCCGACCATATAAGTAGTGATGGAATCGCTGGCAGGAGAAGACGATGCTGAGGCACTCTCTCTCAATTTGTGCATAGTTTTGTTTGGTGGGGGTGAGCGCTCTCGAGGCAAACGCAACGGGCTGGCCTTCCTGCATAAGGCAGCATCCAAGTCCCCTTTGGCTAGAGTCGCTCTGGATTGTGACAGGCTTCGTGACGTCGTAGTAGCGCAACACTGGCATGAATGAAGCCAGAGATTTCATCTCCTGCACTGCGGCCTCGTGCTTGGGTAGCCAGTGACATGGTGTGTCTTTGTCCATCAATCGGCGCAGAGGCTCACAGACTGCTGATAGGTGTGGCATGAACTTTGCAAGATAGTTTGCAAAACCGATGAGACGCGGTACTCCTTTTGCATCAGACGGTTTTGGCATGTCAATGATCGCTCGGACCTTGTCTGGGTCCGGCTTCAGGCCTTTTGGCTGAGAGAATGTGGCCATGGAAGTGGACGTCTTTCACCTTGAACTGCAGCTTCTTCAGGCCAAGACGAAGCTTAACTGATCGGCAGCGCTCCATCAGTGCCAGGAGCTTCACATCGTGGTCGCGTTCTGCTTCTTCGTCTGTGTCACCACAGCCTACGATCAGGTCATCATTGGCGATGGGTTCAATGCCCTTGAGCCCAGCCAGTAACTCGTGCTGCTTGCGTTGGTATATCTCAGACACCACTGAGACACCAAACGGTAGCTTGAGCCAGCTTTTTCCGACCCCAGGGGGTCCAGAAGGTAGTCATGAAGCTGCTTTCTTCATCCAGCTTGCATTGAAGGAATGCATCTCGGGCATCCACCAAGGTGAAAATCCTGGCCTTGGGAAGCTTATAGAGGACATCCTCTAGTGTCGGCATGATGTAGTGGGATTGTTTCAGTGCTTGGTTCAGATGCTTTGGGTCGATGCAGACCCTCAGCTTCTCTAGTTTTTTCACTATGAACATATTGCTGATCCAGTCAGTTGGTTCAGTCACAGATGTCATGTGGCCATCGGCCTCATACTTGTCCAGCTGGGCCTTCACAGCCACTTTCATTGCCATGGGCACATTGCGTGGAGCACACTGGACTGGAGTGATGCTCTCATCCACTTCAAAGTGTACCTCCCCAGGCACAGATTCAATGGGCATGTTGAATACATCGTCATATCTGCTGAGTAGTTGTTCTTTGGACCGGCGTCCATGCTGGACATGATCCACAATGTGCAGGTACAGTGAACTGCATCAGTCCCAGGCGTTCGCATGTAGAGCCTGAGAGGAGAGGATGTTGACTGGTTTTCACAATCTCAAACTCCAGCTTGTGTTTGCGTCCCCGAATAACACATTCGGTCTCAAAGGTGCCCATAGAGCTCATTAGCTCTCCTGAGTACAGCTTTAGTCTAGTATCGCTGGGCAATAGATGTGTGTCAGGTGCCAGATTGATTTTTTCTTTGTAGCTCATTACGTTGCATGTGGCACCGGAATCCAGTTGACATTGTTGTTGCTTGTTGTGTAATCGTAGTGTCACACACCATTTCTTCCCTCTTGAGTGTACAGCCCCAATGGATTCATGCACGTAAATGTCACTTTCACTGTTCTGAACATTGAGTGACATCATCAACACAGTGAATCTTGCCCTCACTCACCCTTCTTTTGCTTTTGAGACACACTTTTGAAAAGTGATTATTAGTTCCACAAGCTCTGCATGGTTTTCCGTAGGCAGGGCAGTGCTCTTTGCCACGTGTGTGTGTGTGTATTCCCACAGTATTTACATGCTACGGGGCTCTCTGTGTTCACCGTTCGTGGTGAATTGCTCTGCCTCGATTGGTTTTGTCTGAATGCCTGCCTAGCAACAGCGTGAACAGTATCAACGTCGGAGCGTGGGGTTTCGATTTCCATTGCTCTCATTCTCATGTCAGTGACTTCAGCAGTGCGGCACATTTCGATGGCAGTTACTAATGTTAAGTCTCTCTCCCTCAGTAGACGCCGGCGCGTATCCTCATTTGCAATACCCAGTACTATTTTGTCACAAATCAATTCATCTTTCAATGCCCCGTATTCACAAGTGGCGGATTTTATTTTCTCTCAAACGGGTTACAAAGTTGTGTACTGACTCACCCTCTTCCTGTTTGCAGCTTCTGAAAACGAACCGCTCGTAAATGACGTTTCTGGCGGGTTTGAAGTAATTCTCCAATGCATCCAATATAGCCTTTGCATCACCCTGTTGTCGTGCTGTGAGGGTGAGATTGTGCCGGTAGATCGCTCTGGATAAGAGCGTCTGCTAAATGACTTAAATGTAAATGTAAATGTAGATATGCCTGCATTCGCTGCCCATTAAACTCCTCAGAGTTGCCACTTGTACCTCGTTAGGTTTCTCATGTAGACCGGTCGCCAGCGCATAGTCCTCAAATTCATCCCTGATGTTGTCCCAATTAGTATTCCAGTCCCCTGTGAGAATCATGGGATTTGGTGGCGGAATGTTCACTGCCATAGCGATGGAATAGAAGATTTCTTTGCCTTCAGTCATCGAGGTAGGTAGTGATGCTAGCTAGCCAGCTAACAATGAGTTGATCAGTGTTGTGAGTAGGAAACGGTGTGTGTTCGCATATGGAACGTAACTGCGCCTATACTGTACTTAGCTACAAAAATAACAAACGTGTGTTTTCCGAGCCACTTCTGATACCATGTTATCCAGTATTGGATAAAGGAATAGAGACAGACACCAATGTCAAGTTCAATAGCCTTGTCATGCATTGTACACATCCCTACACACGGAATCTGGGGAACAGTCCGGGTAGTCGAATACCTATCAACTAGACTCCGTAACACTGTGGTTACCTAGGTTACCTTTTTCAAATGCAATATCTTGTTGTCTACTTGTTTTAGTCAATTATAAAACTACATTTAAGAAAAGTACCACATGTTTAAAGATGACTTTTCAACATTGCCTGCTCCCAGGCTTTCTCACTACTTAGAAAAACGTTATTGTAGGGCTTCCCTCATGCCCCTTTCATGACGATGCTAGCAGCCACTTGAGTGAGTGAGTGCTAGCTAGCTACCGACCACAACATTAAGCTCGCCAAGAACACAACAACACAAACAAACGGACTAAACAGCTACAAGTAATGAGTGGAGTAACAAAGGCCCTGTACTAAACAAGTTAAAAGTCTTACCTGTGATGAAATGTTTTCCACGCACATAGCGACATGTAGACGACATGGATACTGGGTAGACGATGATGTCGGCTCTTTTACAATGGGGGTCAATAGGAAAGAATCTTTGTTTTCCACAATTTGTGGGCGTGGTCGAGGGAAATTCCTTATTATTAGGTAAATATCAATGCACGGTATATTTAATGCACGGTATATCGGTAGGATTCGATGGCTTTAGTTCATTCTTACATGTTAAATGTTTTGTGCTGCTTTTGAAAGCAAAATTAAAATTGAAAACGTTATTAGCATTGTTGAATTCGATTGTCATAATAGCATGCTAGAACCGATGGTTTGGTCAGCTAAACTAGCAAGTCTGTTTGTTTTGTTACCAAGGCAACACCTGTTACCAAGGCAACACCTAAACTTGCTAGCTACTTCAGTGGATGGTGAACACATTTCTAGAGGTAAATGGACACATTTCTGGCGGTAAATGGACGCATTTCTAGAGGTAAATGGACACATTTCTACTGGTAAATGGACACATTTCTAGAGGTAACTGGACACATTTTTAGAGGTAAATGGACACACTTCTAGAGGTAACTGGACACATTTCTGGAGGTAAATGGACACATTTCTAGAGGTAACTGGACACATTTCTAGAGGTAACTGGACACATTTCTAGAGGTAATTGGACACATTTCTGGAGGTAAATGGACACATTTCTAGAGGTAAATGGACACATTTCTACTGGTAAATGGACACATTTCTGGAGGTAAATGGACACATTTCTAGAGGTAAATGGACACATTTCTGGAGGTAAATTGACACATTTCTAGAGGTAAATGGACACATTTCTAGAGGTAAATGGACACATTTCTAGAGGTAAATGGACAAATTTCTGGAGGTAAATGTGTTAAATTATAGCCATAATAGAAAAGGGATGACATAGACAATTGAGACACAGATTGTGTATGTATGCCATTCAGAGGCTGAATGGGCAAGACAACAGATTGAAGTGCTTTTGAATGGGGTTTGGTGTTAGGTGCCAGGCGCATCGGTTTGTGTTTCAAGAACTGCAGCGTTGCTGTTTTTTTTTTCACGCTCAACAGTTTTCGGTGTGTATCAAGAATGGTCCACCACACAAAGGACATCGAGACAACTTGACACAACTATGGTAAGCTTTGGAGTCAGCATGGGCCAGCATCCCAGCGAAACACTCTTTCGACACCTTGCACAGTCCATGCCCAGATGAATTGAGGCAGTTCTAGAGGAGACGAGGGAGGGGGTGAATGTGGAAGTCAATATTATGAAGCTGTTCCTAATGTTTGCTATGCTCAGTATAGATTTATGTGCTTTAAAGCAAAGCAAAATGGCAGCCGACGAAGCTGTCTGCTTTTGGTGAATGCCCCCGCTAACCTTTGAACCAAAGCTCTTTAAATGGTTCTGTCAAAGGCGCATGCAGGCTGAATGTGCTACTGAAGCTAATGATCGGTGTGTGTGTGTGTGTGTGTGTGTGTGTGTGTGTGTGTGTGTGTGTGTGTGTGTGTGTGTGTGTGTGTGTGTGTGTGTGTGCGTGCGTGCGTGCGTGTGTGCGTGCGTGTGTGTGTGTGTGTGTGTGTGTGTATGTATTTGTCATCGATGTCTGTGTGTCTGAGGAGGTTGATACTATATACAAAATGCATGAACACACACACACACACACACACACACTGTGATTACTTTCAGGCTCCTCACACACACACACACACACACACACACACACACACACACACACACACACACACACACACACACACACACACACACACACACACACACACACACACACACACACACACACACACACCCTCAACCTCACCCTATCTGTCTCAGCAGCAGCAGGTAATTCATTCATCATGTTTCATCCCAACAGTTCTGTATGACTCCGAATCTCAACCAGCAGGGGGTCAGGCCACAGAGACGTGTCTGTATGATATTGTCTGAGCTGCACTTCCTAACGTCCTGCCAAATGTATGACCATATTAGAGACACATATTTCCCCTCAGATTACACAGATCCACAAATAATTCTAAAAACAAACCCAATTTTGAGAAACCCCCATATCTATTGGGTGAAATACCACAGTGCGACATCACAGCAGCAAGTTGTGTGACCTGTTGCCACAAGAAAAGGGCAACCAGTGAAGAACAAACACCACTGTAAATACAACCCATATTTATGTTGATTTATTTTTCCTATTTGCACATCGGTACAACACTGTATATAGACATAATATGACATTTGAAATGTCTTTATTTTGGAACGTCTGTGAGTGTAATGTCTACTGTTCATTTTTGTTTATTTCACTTTTGTTTGTTATCTACTTCCCTTGCTTTGCCAATATAAACATGTTTCCCATGCCAATAAAGCCCCTAAATTGAAATTGAATTGAGAGGGGATACATATAGACTCAGAGAGAGGAGAGACATATAGACTCAGAGAGAGGAGAGACATATAGACTCAGAGAGAGGAGAGACATATAGACTCGGTGAGAGGAGAGACTCAACCAGCTTCATGAGGTAGTCACCTGGAATGCATTTCAATTAACAGGTGTGCCTTGTTAAAAGTTCATTTGTGGAATTTCTTTCCTTAATGCATTTGAGCCAATCAGTTGTGTTGTGACATGGTATAGGTTTGGTATTCAGAAGATAGCTCTATTTGGTAAAAGACCAAGTCCATATTATGGGCAAGGAGATTGAGGTTGTAACCTCATATAAATATCTTGGAATTTTAATTGATGATGGCCTCTCTTTTAAATTGCATATTCAACAACTTACAAACAAATTGAAGCTGAAATTGGGATTTTATTTGAGGAATAAGGCCTGTTTTTCTTTTGAAGCCAGAAGGAGGCTTGTAGTATCAGCTACATTTATGCCTTTACTAGACTATGGGGATGTTTTATATATGAATGCTTCCGCTCAGTGTTTGAGATCAATTGACACTTTTTACAGTGGCACTTTAAGATTTATTTTAAACTGCAAAAGCCTTACGCACCACTACACTTTGTATACCAGGGTTGGCTGGCCTTCTCTAGTCACTCGTAGGCTCAGGCACTGGTACACTTTTATTTACAAAGCCATTTTGGGTTTACTACCTTTTTATTTGGGCATTTTTATTGTTCAGAAATGTGGTGGGGACTCTCTTCGTTCGCTGGACTTTATCCTGCTAACTGTTCCAAATAATCTGTGCCATCGTCTTGGAAAGCCTTACAAAAAACTTTTAAACTGGAAGAACTTGTCCCGATTGGTGTTTTTAAATCACTGATGAAGGATTTTGAGACTGATTCCCTGACCTGTCAATGTTTTTAATTTGCTGTTTTATACTCTTGTGAATTCAATGGTTTTTACTAGATTACTTGTAGTTTTTCATGTTGTTCGTCTGTAATTTTTGTAATGACTTGGTGCTGCCTATCTTGGCCAGGACGCTCTTGAAAAATATATTTTTAATCTCAATGAGCCCTTCCTGGTTAAATAAAGGTTAAATTAAAAAAATCATTAAAAAGTGACAAGAACAGCTCAAATAAGCAAAGAGAAACGACAGTCCATCATTATTTTGAGACATGAAGGTCAGTCAATCCGGAACATTTCAAGAACTTTGATAATTTCTTTAAGTGCAGTCGCAAAAACCATCAAGCGCTATGATGAAACTGGATCTCATGAGGACCTCCACAGGAAAGGAAGACTCAGCGTTACCTCTACTGCACCTCTGCTGCAGATCATTAGAGTTACCAGCCTCAGAAATTGGCAATTAACTGCACCTCAGATTGCAGCCCCAAATAAATGCTTAAGAGTAACATACACACCAACATCAACTGTTCAGAGGAGCCAGCGTGGCTCAGGCCTTCATGATTGAATTGCTTAAAATAAACCACTACTAAAG
>NC_088223.1:11035547-11140547 GCF_036934945.1 Oncorhynchus masou masou | reverse complement strand
TCTGTTTGTGTTTGTGAACAGAGCCTCAGGACCAGCTTGCTTAGGGGACTCTTCTCCAGGTTAATGTCTCTGTAGGTGATTGCTTTGTTATGGAAGGTTTGGGAATTGCTTCATTTTTACGTGGTTGTAGAATTTAACATCTCTTTTCTGGATTTTGATAATTAGCGGGTATCGGCCTAATTCTGCTCTGCATGCATTATTTGGTCTTGGTCTCTCTCTCTCTCTCTCTCTCTCGCTCATACGGTAGACTGGCATGTAGAATAGGGTTGACTGGCATGTAGAATAGGGTAGACTGGCATGTAGAATAGGGTAGACTGGTATGTAGAATAGGGTAGACTGGCATGTAGAATAGGGTTGACTGGCATGTAGAATAGGGTAGACTGGCATGTAGAATAGGGTAGACTGGCATGTAGAATAGGGTTGACTGGCATGTAGAATAGGGTTGACTGGCATGTAGAATAGGGTTGACTGGCATGTAGAATAGGGTAGACTGGCATGTAGAATAGGGTTGACTGGCATGTAGAATAGGGTTGACTGGCATGTAGAATAGGGTTGACTGGCATGTAGAATAGGGTAGACTGGCATGTAGAATAGGGTTGACTGGCATGTAGAATAGGGTTGACTGGCATGAAGAATAGGGTTGACTGGCATGGAGAATAGGGTTGACTGGCATGTAGAATAGGGTAGACTGGTATGTAGAATAGGGTAGACTGGCATGAAGAATAGGGTAGACTGGTATGTAGAATAGGGTAGACTGGCATGTAGAATAGGGTAGACTGGTATGTAGAATAGGGTTGACTGGCATGTAGAATAGGGTAGACTGGCATGTAGAATAGGGTTGACTGGCATGTAGAATAGGGTTGACTGGCATGTAGAATAGGGTAGTCTGGTATGTAGAATAGGGTTGACTGGCATGTAGAATAGGGTAGACTGGTATGTAGATTAGGGTAGACTGGTATGTAGAATAGGGTAGACTGGCATGTAGAATAGGGTTGACTGGCATGTAGAATAGGGTAGACTGGCATGTAGAATAGGGTAGACTGGCATGTAGAATAGGGTAGACTGGTATGTAGAATAGGGTAGACTGGTATGTAGATTAGGGTAGACTGGTATGTAGAATAGGGTAGACTGGTATGTAGATTAGGGTAGACTGGTATGTAGAATAGGGTAGACTGGTATGTAGAATAGGGTAGACTGGTATGTAGATTAGGGTAGACTGGTATGTAGAATAGGGTAGACTGGTATGTAGATTAGGGTTGACTGGCATGTAGAATAGGGTTGACTGGCATGTAGAATAGGGTTGACTGGTATGTAGAATAGGGTTGACTGGCATGTAGAATAGAGTTGACTGGTATGGAGAATAGGGTTGACTGGCATGTAGAATAGGGTTCACTGGCATGGAGAATAGGGTTTGGGCGCCTATTACCAGAATGCTAACAATATTTGCACATGTAATTGCGAATTTCCATGGAGGCTGCTAGTTAAATATGCTAACTAGCGCAAACGAAAATAAACACATTGCAAAGACAGGCAGTCCAACTCCTAAAGCTGTACATATACAGGCAGTCCAGCTCCTAAAGCTGTACATATACAGGCAGTCCAGCTCCTAAAGCTGTACATATACAGGCAGTCCAGCTCCTAAAGCTGTACATATACAGGCAGTCCAGCTCCTAAAGCTGGTCATATACAGGCAGTCCAGCTCCTAAAGCTGTACATATACAGGCAGGAACACTTCTGGTGAGTTTAGCCATTAAAGTGAATGTGAGCGAGAGACATTGTGAAAAAAGTTTTGAGGTATGCTTATCTGCACTGAAGCAGCATGTGTACACGCGGTCTGTCTGGAGTCGCTAGGGCAACGGGCCTGGTGCTCTGCCTGGAGAAGATGGGGGAGGAACAGACAGGCGGAGAACAGAGAGAGGGGGGGGGGGGAAGCCACAGATAGCTAAAGATGGCAGCTGTACAGATAGCTCATGGTTTTGACTTCTCAAACACTGCGGAAAACCAACACAGTGTGATGCCACATCACCTTATTCAGTCAGTAACTTACATTTACATTTACATTTAAGTCATTTAGCAGACGCTCTTATCCAGAGCGACTTACAAATTGGTGAATTCACCTTCTGACATCCAGTGGAACAGCCACTTTACAATAGTGCATCTAAATCATTAAGGGGGGGTGGTGAGAAGGATTACTTATCCTATCCTAGGTATTCCTTGAAGAGGTGGGGTTTCAGGTGTCTCCGGAAGGTGGTGATTGACTCCGCTGTCCTGGCGTCGTGAGGGAGTTTGTTCCACCATTGGGGGGCCAGAGCAGCGAACAGTTTTGACTTAGATGACATCACCTTATTCAGTCAGTAACTTAGATGACTTGCAAGTGAAACTTTTTCACGTAGGAAAACAAGATACAACCTTTAAAATCTCTTGCTGTGTTTTGTAAACGCAGATCTAAAATGCTTCTTATTGTAATTTCTGCTCCCCTTTACAAAAACGTCCGACAGGAATCCTGCGCACAATATTCTGGAAAGTCCTGCAGGATATTCAATAGGATTTTCGGGGCCACTTTCCTGTAAGGCAATTCCTGCAGGACTACTGCTGGTTCCTGTCGGAATCGTCTACATTACATGTTGGTTATTTAGCAGATGCTCTTATCCAGAGCGACTTACAGTTAGTGCATTCATCTTCAGATCGCTCGGTGGGACAACCACATATCACACTGTTAGGTTCTGAACAAACAGAGTAAAAACTCAAACGGATGACTATAAAAAGCACAAACCAAGTTTATTCACCCATTGGGTCATACAACTGCAAAGACGAGGTATGATTGTACAAGCACATATATTTATAACCTCCTACTAGGCAGGGGTCAACTCCTTACACATCGAGACAGCCTATACATCTCTGTTGCTGGGCAGGAAATTGGTTCCTCTCACTGGTGGAGTCATGGCCCTGTCTGATGCTAGAACCTTGGTGGAACTGTATGTGAGTGAGATGGGACTGTAGTAGCAGGGTTGTTGTGGTGGGCCCCTCTGTGTGAGATAGGACTGTAGTAGGAGGGTCGTTGTGGTGGGCCCCTCTGTGTGAGATAGGACTGTAGTAGGAGGGTCGTTGTGGTGGGCCCCTCTGTGTGAGATAGGACTGTGGTAGGAGGGTCGTTGTGGTGGGCCCCTCTGTGTGAGATAGGACTGTAGTAGCAGGGTCGTTGTGGTGGGCCCCTCTGTGTGAGATAGGACTGTAGTAAGAGGGTCGTTGTGGTGGGCCCCTCTGTGTGAGATAGGACTGTAGTAGGAGGGTCATTGTGGTGGGCCCCTCTGTGTGAGATAGGACTGTAGTAGCAGGGTCGTTGTGGTGGGCCCCTCTGTGTGTGATAGGACTGTAGTAGGAGGGTCGTTGTGGTGGGCCCCTCTGTGTGAGATAGGACTGTAGTAGCAGGGTCATTGTGGTTGGCCCCTCTGTGTGAGATAGGACTGTAGTAGCAGGGTCGTTGTGGTGGGCCCCTCTGTGTGTGATAGGACTGTAGTAGCAGGGTCGTTGTGGTGGGCCCCTCTGTGTGAGATAGGACTGTAGTAGCAGGGTTGTTGTGGTGGGCCCCTCTGTGTGAGATAGGACTGTAGTAGCAGGGTCGTTGTGGTGGGCCCCTCTGTGTGAGATGGGACTGTAGTAGCAGGGTCGTTGTGGTTGGCCCCTCTGTGTGAGATAGGACTGTAGTAGCAGGGTCGTTGTGGTGGGCCCCTCTGTGTGTGATAGGACTGTAGTAGCAGGGTCGTTGTGGTGGGCCCCTCTGTGTGAGATAGGACTGTAGTAGCAGGGTCGTTGTGGTGGGCCCCTCTGTGTGTGATAGGACTGTAGTAGCAGGGTCGTTGTGGTTGGCCCCTCTGTGTGAGATAGGACTGTAGTAGGAGGGTCGTTGTGGTGGGCCCCTCTGTGTGAGATAGGACTGTAGTAGGAGGGTCGTTGTGGTGGGCCCCTCTGTGTGTGATAGGACTGTAGTAGGAGGGTCGTTGTGGTGGGCCCCTCTGGCCCCCCTCCCAGAGGTTCCTTCTCACGTCATCTGTTGACTTGACCTTGAGCCAAATTCCTCCCTAGATCCGCAGCTGGCCTGCCTTATCAGGAAATGAAACAACACTGTTGCCCTTTGCCTCCCTCTTTAGGAACATTGATATTCAACAATAACATGTTTGAACAGAATATGAACTTTCTGCACTTTCCCGTGTCACTCAGTGACTTTCCATAAACTAAGTTCCTATCCACCCTTCATTGACCCCAACATATATATTCTATATACATGTAAAGTCATCAATAGGTTCTGGTCTGGTAACATAAATAAGTATATTTCAAGCTAGAATCCAACAACAGTTATAGATAGCTACTTTATTGAGGAATAATAATGTCTGAGTAGTCTGAGCTAGAAAGTACAAGTTCTGTTGTTGTTGTTTTGTTTGGGGGGAGGGGGGGGCGAAGTGGGTATTTAAGATACTGTTTGAAGAGGTAGGGTTTCAGATGTTTTCAGAAGATGGGCAGGGACTCTGCTGTCCTAGCTTCAGGACCCAAGCTGGTTCCACCACTGGGGTGCCAGGACAGAGGGCTGGGAGGCCAAGAGACCTGAGGTGGCTCGGGTTGGGGTGTAGGGTTGGAGCAGAGCCTGACAGTAGGGAGAGGCAGGTCCTCTTGTTGCTCCATAGGTAAGCACCATGGTCTTGTAGTGGATGTGAGCTTTGACTGGAATCCAGTGGTTGTGTGGAGGAGCAGGGTGACATGGGAGAACATGGAAAGGTTGAAAACCAGGAGGGCTGCAGAGTTCTGGATAAGTTGCAGGGATTTGATGGCACAAGCAGGGAGCCCAGCCAACAGTGAGTTGCAGTAGTCCAGACAGGAGAGGACAAGACCCTGGATTAGGACCTTCACCACTTCCTGTGTGAGGTAGGGTCGTACTCTACGGATGTTCCACTTCCTGTGTGAGGTAGGGTCGTACTCTACAGATGTTCCTCTTCCTGTGTGAGGTAGGGTCGTACTCTATGGATGTTCCACTTCCTGTGTGAGGTAGGGTCGTACTCTACGGATGTTCCACTTCCTGTGTGAGGTAGGGTCGTACTCTACGGATGTTCCACTTCCTGTGTGAGGTAGGGTCGTACTCTATGGATGTTCCTCTTCCTGTGTGAGGTAGGGTCGTACTCTACGGATGTTCCACTTCCTGTGTGAGGTAGGGTCGTACTCTACGGATGTTCCACTTCCTGTGTGAGGTAGGGTCGTACTCTACGGATGTTCCTCTTCCTGTGTGAGGTAGGGTCGACATCCGGCAGAGTTCAGAATATAACTGGGGAGGACAGGAGAGAGATGACAGGGGCAGAGTTCAGAATATAACTGGGGAGGACAGGAGAGAGATGACAGGGGCAGAGTTCAGAATATAACTGGGGAGGACAGGAGAGAGATGACAGGGGCAGAGTTCAGAATATAACTGGGGAGGACAGGAGAGAGATGACAGGGGCAGAGTTCAGAATATAACTGGGGAGGACAGGAGAGAGATGACAGGGGCAGAGTTCAGAATATAACGACAGAACATCTGTGTGTGTCACATAAAAAACTGTGACAAAATAGTGCACATGATATACTGTAGTAGTAAAAGACAAGCTACTCACCTTTAACTCGTAGACTACTGGGCTAATGGAGCTTTAACTAGTAGACCACTGGACTAATGGAGTTTTAACTAGTAGACCACTGGACTAATGGAGTTTTAACTAGTAGACCACTGGACTAATGGAGCTTTAACTAGTAGACCACTGGACTAATGGAGCTTTAACAAGTAGACCACTGGACTAATGGAGCTTTAACTAGTAGTCCACTGGACTAATGGATTTTTAACTAGTAGACCACTGGACTAATGGATTTTTAACTAGTAGACCACTGGACTAATGGAGCTTTAACTAGTAGACCACTGGACTAATGGATTTTTAACTAGTAGACCACTGGACTAATGGAGCTTTAACTAGTAGACCACTGGACTAATGGAGCTTTAACAAGTAGACCACTGGACTAATGGAGCTTTAACTAGTAAACCACTGGACTAATGGAGCTTTAACTAGTAAACCACTAGACTAATGGAGCTTTAACTAGTAGACCACTAGACTAATGGAGCTGCAAATGAGACAAAGAATCAGAAACAGATTAATTATGACCTTATCATCTCTAGTGTGGTGTGGTGGCCTCCTGCTAAACTGTTAGAAATACAAGGTAAGGAATCCCAGTGAAATACTAGGTGTGGTTTCTGTGCTCCCTGTAGGCAGCCTTGTGGGTAAAGCATTGGCTCAGTAACTGGAAGGTTGCTGGATTGAATCCCCGAGCTGACTAGGTAAAAATCTGTCATTCTGCCCCTGAGCTAGGTAGTTAACCCACTGTTCCCCGGGCGTTGAAGATATGGATGTTGATTAAGGCACAAAGGGGCCGAATTCCTGCAGGATTTCTAAGGGGGTTTTGCATTGAACATGAAGGATATTCTTTGCAGAATTCTGCATGCAGAGTCTCAATTGGGTGTTTGTCTCATTTTGTGAATTCTTGGTTGGTGAGCGGACCCCAGGCCTCACAACCATAAAGGGCAATAGGTTCTAAACCTGATGTTAAAGTATTTTTAGCCAGATCCTATTTTGGATGTCATGTTTTATGTTCACTTTGAATGTGTTCTTCCCTTGTCTCTTAGATAGTTCTCTCTCTCTCTCTCTCTCTACCTCTCTCTCTCTCTCTCTCTCTCTCTCTCTCTCTCTCTCTCTCTCTCTCTCTCTCTCTCTCTCTCTCTCTCTCATACACACACATGCAATTATCCATATTATAAACATCCCTCCACATCATAAACATCCCTCCACATTATAAACATCCCTCCATATTATAAACATCCCTCCACATTATAAACATCCCTCCATATTATAAACATCCCTCCACATCATAAACATCCCTCCACATTATAAACATCCCTCCACATTATAAACATCCCTCCACATCATAAACATCCCTCCATATTATAAACATCCCTCCATATTATAAACATCCCTCCACATTATAAACATCCCTCCACATCATAAACATCCCTCCACATTATAAACATCCCTCCACATTATAAACATCCCTCCACATTATAAACATCCCTCCACATTATAAACATCCCTCCACATTATAAACATCCCTCCACATTATAAACATCCCTCCACATTATAAACATCCCTCCACATTATAAACATCCCTCCATATTATAAACATCCCTCCATATTATAAACATCCCTCCACATTATAAACATCCCTCCACATTATAAACATCCCTCCACATCATAAACATCCCTCCATATTATAGACATCCCTCCACATTATAAACATCCCTCCACATCATAAACATCCCTCCACATTATAAACATCCCTCCATATTATAAACATCCCTCCATATTATAAACA
Source organism: Oncorhynchus masou masou (assembly GCF_036934945.1). NCBI lineage: Eukaryota > Metazoa > Chordata > Actinopteri > Salmoniformes > Salmonidae > Oncorhynchus > Oncorhynchus masou. The sequence goes on along the minus strand of NC_088223.1, from coordinate 11,133,116 downwards.
TCCCTCCACATCATAAACATCCCTCCACATCATAAACATCCCTCCATATTATAAACATCCCTCCACATTATAAACATCCCTCCACATCATAAACATCCCTCCACATTATAAACATCCCTCCATATTATAGACATCCCTCCATATTATAAACACACACAGACAACCTACTTACATTCTTAATCAGACTGACCAGACAAACAACAAAGCTGTTGACAGACACAGTGCATCTGCATGTGGGTTGGTATAATCAGGGTGTTATGTGAGAGGCTGGTTCAGTCTCCCAGATTTTATTTGTATTTATCTTTATTTAACGAGGCAAGTCAGTTAAGAACAGTTAAGAACACATTCTTATTTACAATGACGACCTACCAAAAGGCAAAAGGCCTCCTGTGGGGACTGGGATTGAAAATAAAAATGTAGGACAAAACACACATCACGACAAGAGAGACACCCCCACACTACATAAAGAGAGACCTAAGACAACACCCTAGCATGACAGCACCCCATGACAACACAGCATGGTAGCAACACAACATAACAACAACATGGTGGCAACACAACATGGTAGCAGCACAACATGGTACAAACATTATTGGGCACAGACAACAGCACAAAGGGCAAGAAGGTAGAGGCAATAATACACCACACAAAGCAGCCACAACTGTCAGTAAGTGTCCGTGATTGAGTCTTTGAATGAAGAGGTGGAGATAAAACTGTCCAGTTTGAGTGTTTTTTTGCAGGTCGTTCCAGTCGCTAGCTGCAGTGAACTGAAAAGAGGAGCGACCCAGGGATGTGTGTGCACTTTAACAGAATGTGACTGGCAGAACAGGTGTTATATGTGGAGGATGAGGGCTGCAGTAGGTATCTCAGATAGGGGGGAATGAGGCCTAAGAGGGTTTTATAAATAAGCATCAACCAGTGGGTCTTGCGACAGGTACACAGAGATGACCAGTTTACAGGGGGGTATAGAGTGCAGTGATGTGTCCTATAAGGAGCATTGGTGGCAAATCTGATGACCGAATGGTAAAGAACATTTTGCCGCTTGAGAGCACCCTTACCTGCCGAGCTATAAATTACATCTCCGTAATCTAGCATGGGTAGGATGGTCATCTGAATCAGGGTTAGTTTGGCAGCTGGGGTGAAAGAGGAGCGATTACGATAGAGGAAACCAAGTCTATAGTTAACTTTAGCCTGCAGCTTTGATGTGTGCTGAGAGAAGGACAGTGTACCGTCTAGCCAAGTACTTGTATGAGGTGACCACCTCAAGCTCTAAACCCTCAGAGGTAGTAATCACACCGGTGGGGAGAAGGGCATTCTTCTTACCAAACCACATGACCTTTGTCTTGTTCAGAACAAAGTTAAGGGCAGGGGAATCTTGGGGTACTCCCTTGGAGACAGACAGTGGCTGAGACAGCAGATGTTCTGACTTTATACACTGCACTCTTTGAGAGAGGTAGTTAGCAAACTAGGCCAAAGACCCCTCAGAGACACCAATACTCCTCAGCGGCCCACAAGAATGGAATGGTCTACCGTAACAAAAGCTTTGGCCAAGTCAATAGAAATAGCAGCACAATATTGCTTAGAGGGCAATGGTGACATCATTTAGGACCTTTAAGGTTGCAGTGACACATCCATAACCTGAGCGGAAACCAGATTGCATACCAGAGAGACAACTATAGACATCAAGAAAGGCAGTCAGTTGATCATTGGCAAGTTTTTCCAACACTTTTGATAAACAGGGAAAAAATAAAAATTGGCCTATAACAGTTAGGATCAGCTTGATCTCCCCCTTTAAATAAAGAACAAACAATGGGAACCTCCCCAGAGAGGAGAGACAGGTTAAAAAAGTCAGAGAGAGGCTTGACGATGATAGGGGCTGAACCAGATGTTGTTGGGGGGGTCAGGTTTAAGGAGCTCCTATAGCACCTCGGACTCAGTGACTGATGGGAGATGAGGAAATGTTGGATGGGCAATGAAGCATGGCTGAGTCAAATAGGAATCCTGACTTAATGAAATGGTGATTAAAGATCTCAGCCATGTGCTTCCTGTCAGTAAGAACCACATCATCAACATTAAGGGACATGGGTAGCTGTGAGGAGGAGGGTTTATTCTCTAGGTTGTTTTCCAGAACTTGGGGTTAGACCCATATAAGAGAACTGCTCCTAACTTTGGCCTTCTGGATAGCCTGAATGCTCTTATTTCTCATTTTCCTGAACGAGAGCTAGTCAACCTGTGTATGCGTGTGCCGAGCCTTTTGCCAAATGGAATTCTTGAGGTGGAGTAACTCTGTAAGATCACGGTCGAACCAGGGGCTGGACCTGTTTTTAATTCACATTTTCTTTCTGGGGGCGTATTTGTTAACAACAATACCACTGAAAATATCAAAAAAGAAGGTCCAAGCGTCTTCGACAGAGGGGATCAAGCTGATTCTATACCATTTTACAGAGGCCAGATCATGAAGGAAGACTTGCTCATTGAAGTTTTTTAGCGAGTGTCTATGACAAATCAGGACAGGTTGTTTCACTGAGCAACGAGCACTGAAGGTGACCCTTGGTAAAGATTGTCACTCCACCACCTTTGGAAGATCTGTCTTGACAAAAAAGGTTACTATCCGTGTTCAAAACACTCTTTCTTAACCACATCTCAGTAATGACCAACACATCTGGATTGGAGCGGTGAACCCACACTTTCCAATTGATCAATTTCAGATAATTGTGTTAACGTGCACATTAACGTTTGCGAGAGCAGAAATAAGTGAAACAGATATCAGAGCACAAGTGAGAATTTGGGGCTAGCAACAGTAGATGGGCCAGGGTGAACATGCACATATCCAGATATCATCAGTAGTAATACAATCAGGGCCCGGCAGAGGACAGGGAGAGCTCTGCAGTGCGTCAGATGGCAACACGATTATATTGTACAGCTATTTCATTAGGAAACATGAATACAAAGCTGGCGAGAGGTGGTGAGAACAGGATCGGAGTCCCGAGTGTGGAAACAAACATTGTCTGTCCCATTGTCGGATAAACAAACAAGTCCATAGTCAATAAAGCACGCAGGAGTCATGAGGCTAATAGCATAACCTGAGGAGGAGGGGAAGGATGGGGGGATGGGAGGAGAAGGAGAGGAGGGTTGTTGATACAGATTTAACACCAATCAGAGAAGGATAAAGGGAGAAAAACTGCTGAAAAGAAAGAGGGAAAGAGAGAATGAAATAAGATGGCAGAGGGAGAGAGACTGTTTTGATCTTGTTTTTGGGGTTGTTTAGTTGAGCTTATGTAACTCCTGCCTATTTGGTTACATTTGTGTATGTACGTATTAATTGTATGTATGTTTACTGTGTGTGTGTGTGTGTGTGTGTGTGTGTGTGTGTGTGTGTGTGTGTGTGTGTGTGTGTGTGTGTGTGTGTGTGTGTGTGTGTGTGTGTGTGTACGTATAAGGTTGTGTGAGTTAGTGTGTGAGTGTTGGTATGGTTGCCTCACTGTGGGAGATGGACGTTTCTGTAAAAGGCAGAGGTTGCCCCTAGCAACGGGCCTCATTGTAAACAGATCCTTGCTATAGACACACACACACTATGCACTATTTGAGATTTTTTTCCAAATCTTTTCAGTGTTGGCTTATTGTTGTGTTTCTTGTAAAATAAGCTGTGCCGGGTTCAGCCGACCCAGAGGGCTAAAACAACATTTTAGTATTCGTTCAATTTCCAAAGAACATTTCAAAAACAACAACAACCTATTGTCTTTGTATTTTAGTTCTCTCAGAGTAAATCTATTCCCTATAGTGTACTACTAATATAAGTAAACGCTACTGTATCAAAAATAGTGCACTATTGAGGGAATAGCACTACTACTGACAAGGTAGTACACTATAGAGTGAATAGGGTGCCAGACGTAGTGTTCTATAGAGTGAATAGGGTGCCAGACGTAGTGTTCTATAGAGTGAATAGGGTGCCAGACGTAGTGTTCTATAGAGTGAATAGGGTGCCAGACGTAGTGTTCTTTGGAGTGAATAGGGTGCCAGACGTAGTGTTCTATAGAGTGAATAGGGTGCCAGACGTAGTGTTCTTTGGAGTGAATAGGGTGCCAGACGTAGTGTTCTATAGAGTGAATAGGGTGCCAGACGTAGTGTTCTTTGGAGTGAATAGGGTGCCAGACGTAGTGTTCTTTGGAGTGAATAGGGTGCCAGACGTAGTGTTCTTTGGAGTGAATAGGGTGCCAGACGTAGTGTTCTATAGAGTGAATAGGGTGCCAGACGTAGTGTTCTTTGGGGTGAATAGGGTGCCATTTGAGTCTTGGTTCTAGTACAATCCATAGTGAAGCAAGTTAAGGTCAGGTTTCTAGTTTCTGCATTCATTATGGATGTATTGGATTTCAGTAGCATCAAGTTTCCTTTGTGTTTCCACAAAGAGCAGTGGGTTTACAGTAGCTAGTTGGCACTGTGTGTGGGTGTCTTCCTGCCTGCCTTCCAGAGAAGCCCCAGTATATACCCTAAACCTACAATATATACCCTAAACCTACAATATATACCCTAAACCTACAATATATACCCTGAACCTACAGTATATACCCATAACCTACAGTATATACCCATAACCTACAATATATACCCTAAACCTACAATATATACCCTAAACCTACAATATATACCCTAAACCTACAATATATACCCTAAACCTACGATATATACCCTAAACCTACAGTATATACCCTAAGCCTACAGTATATACCCTAAACCTACAATATATACCCTAAACCTACAATATATACCCTAAGCCTACAGTATATACCCTAAACCTACAATATATACCCTAAAACAACAGTATATACCCTAAGCCTACAGTATATACCCTAAACCTACAATATATACCCTAAAACAACAGTATATACCCTAAACCTACAGTATATACCCTAAACCAACAGTATATACCCAACAGTATGTACCCTACAGTGTATATACCCTAACCCTGCAGTATATACACTAACCCTGCAATATATACCCTAAACCTACAGTATATACCCTAAACCAACAGTATATACCCTACAGTATGTACCCTACAGTGTATATACCCTAAACCTACAATATATACCCTAAACCTACAATATATACCCTAAACCAACAGTATATACCTTACAGTATGTACCCTACAGTGTATATACCCTAGCCCTGCAGTATATACCCTAAATCTGCAGTATATACCCTAAACCTGCAGTATATACCCTAAACCTACAGTATATACCTTAAACCTACAGTATACACCCTACAGTATGTACCCTACAGTGTATATACCCTAACCCTGCAGTATATACCCTAAACCTGCAGTATATACCCTAAACCTACAGTATATACTCTAAACCTACAGTATATACCCTAAACCTACAATATATACTCTAAACCTACAGTATATACCCTAAACATACAGTATATACCCAACAGTATGTACCCTACAGTGTATATACCTTAACCCTGCAGTATATACACTAACCCTGCAATATATACCCTAAACCTACAGTATATACCCTAAACATACAGTATATACCCAACAGTATGTACCCTACAGTGTATATACCCTAAACCTACAATATATACCCTAAACCTACAATATATACCCTAAACCTACAATATATACCCTGAACCTACAGTATATACCCTAAACATTTACATTTACATTTAAGTCATTTAGCAGACGCTCTTATCCAGAGCGACTTACAAATTGGTGAATTCACCTTCTGACATCCAGTGGAACAGCCACTTTACAATAGTGCATCTAAATCATTAAGGGGGGGGTGGTGAGAAGGATTACTTATCTTATCCTAGGTATTCCTTGAAGAGGTGGGGTTTCAGGTGTCTCCGGAAGGTGGTGATTGACTCCGCTGTCCTGGCGTCGTGAGGGAGTTTGTTCCACCATTGGGGGCCAGAGCAGCGAACAGTTTTGACTGGGCTGAGCGGGAACTGTACTTCCTCAATGGTAGGGAGGCGAGCAGGCCAGAGGTGGATGAACGCAGTGCCCTTGCTTGGGTGTAGGGCCTGATCAGAGCCTGGAGGTACTGCGGTGCCGTTCCCCTCACAGCTCCGTAGGCAAGCACCATGGTCTTGTAGCGGATGCGAGCTTCAACTGGAAGCCAGTGGAGAGAGCGGAGGAGCGGGGTGACGTGAGAGAACTTGGGAAGGTTGAACACCAGACGGGCTGCGGCGTTCTGGATGAGTTGTAGGGGTTTAATGGCACAGGCAGGGAGCCCAGCCAACAGCGAGTTGCAGTAATCCAGACGGGAGATGACAAGTGCCTGGATTAGGACCTGCGCCGCTTCCTGTGTGAGGCAGGGTCGTACTCTGCGGATGTTGTAGAGCATGAACCTACAGGAACGGGCCACCGCCATGATGTTGGTTGAGAACGACAGGGTGTTGTCCAGGATCACGCCAAGGTTCTTAGCGCTCTGGGAGGAGGACACAATGGAGTTGTCAACCGTGATGGCGAGATCATGGAACGGGCAGTCCTTCCCCGGGAGGAAGAGCAGCTCCGTCTTGCCGAGGTTCAGCTTGAGGTGGTGATCCGTCATCCACACTGATATGTCTGCCAGACATGCAGAGATGCGATTCGCCACCTGGTCATCAGAAGGGGGAAAGGAGAAGATTAATTGTGTGTCGTCTGCATAGCAATGATAGGAGAGACCATGTGAGGTTATGACAGAGCCAAGTGACTTGGTGTATAGCGAGAATAGGAGAGGGCCTAGAACAGAGCCCTGGGGGACACCAGTGGTGAGAGCGCGTGGCGAGGAGACAGATTCTCGCCACACCACCTGGTAGGAGCGACCTGTCAGGTAGGACGCAATCCAAGCGTGGGCCGCGCCGGAGATGCCCAACTCGGAGAGGGTGGAGAGGAGGATCTGATGGTTCACAGTATCGAAGGCAGCCGATAGGTCTAGAAGGATGAGAGCAGAGGAGAGAGAGTTAGCTTTAGCAGTGCGGAGCGCCTCCGTGATACAGAGAAGAGCAGTCTCAGTTGAATGACTAGTCTTGAAACCTGACTGATTTGGATCAAGAAGGTCATTCTGAGAGAGATAGTGGGAGAGCTGGCCAAGGACGGCACGTTCAAGAGTTTTGGAGAGAAAAGAAAGAAGGGATACTGGTCTGTAGTTGTTGACATCGGAGGGATCGAGTGTAGGTTTTTTCAGAAGGGGTGCAACTCTCGCTCTCTTGAAGACGGAAGGGACGTAGCCAGCGGTCAGGGATGAGTTGATGAGCGAGGTGAGGTAAGGGAGAAGGTCCCCGGAAATGGTCTGGAGAAGAGAGGAGGGGATAGGGTCAAGCGGGCAGGTTGTTGGGCGGCCGGCCGTCACAAGAAGCGAGATTTCATCTGGAGAGAGAGGGGAGAAAGAGGTCAGAGCACAGGGTAGGGCAGTGTGAGCAGAACCAGCGGTGTCGTTTGACTTAGCAAACGAGGATCGGATGTCGTCGACCTTCTTTTCAAAATGGTTGACGAAGTCATCTGCAGAGAGGGAGGAGGGGGGGGGAGGGGGAGGAGGATTCAGGAGGGAGGAGAAGATGGCAAAGAGCTTCCTAGGGTTAGAGGCAGATGCTTGGAATTTAGAGTGGTAGAAAGTGGCTTTAGCAGCAGAGACAGAGGAGGAAAATGTAGGGAGGAGGGAGTGAAAGGATGCCAGGTCCGAAGGGAGGCGAGTTTTCCTCCATTTCCGCTCGGCTGCCCGGAGCTCTGTTCTGTGAGCTCGCAATGAGTCATCGAGCCACGGAGCGGGAGGGGAGGACCGAGCCGGCCTGGAGGATAGGGGACATAGAGAGTCAAAGGATGCCGAAAGGGAAGAGAGGAGGGTTGAGGAGGCAGACTCAGGAGAAAGGTTGGAGAAGGTATGAGCAGAGGGAAGAGATGATAGGATGGAAGAGGAGAGAGTAGCGGGGGAGAGAGAGCGAAGGTTGGGACGGCGCGATACCATCCGAGTAGGGGCAGTGTGGGAAGTGTTGGATGAGAGCGAGAGGGAAAAGGATACAAGGTAGTGGTCGGAGACTTGGAGGGGAGTTGCAATGAGGTTAGTGGAAGAACAGCATCTAGTAAAGATGAGTTCGAGCGTATTGCCTGCCTTGTGAGTAGGGGGGGAAGGTGAGAGGGTGAGGTCAAAAGAGGAGAGGAGTGGAAAGAAGGAGGCAGAGAGGAATGAGTCAAAGGTAGACGTGGGGAGGTTAAAGTCGCCCAGGACTGTGAGAGGTGAGCCGTCCTCAGGAAAGGAGCTTATCAAGGCATCAAGCTCATTGATGAACTCTCCGAGGGAACCTGGAGGGCGATAAATGATAAGGATATTAAGCTTGAAAGGGCTGGTAACTGTGACAGCATGGAATTCAAAGGAGGCGATAGATAGATGGGTAAGGGGAGAGAGAGAGAATGACCACTTGGGAGAGATGAGGATCCCGGTGCCACCACCCCGCTGACCAGAAGCTCTCGGGTGTGCGAGAACACGTGGGCGGACGAAGAGAGAGCAGTAGGAGTAGCAGTGTTATCTGTGGTGATCCATGTTTCCGTCAGTGCCAGGAAGTCGAGGGACTGGAGGGAGGCATAGGCTGAGATGAACTCTGCCTTGTTGGCCGCAGATCGGCAGTTCCAGAGGCTACCGGAGACCAGGAACTCCACGTGGGTCGTGCGCGCTGGGACCACCAGATTAGGGTGGCCGCGGCCACGCGGTGTGGAGCGTTTGTATGGTCTGTGCAGAGAGGAGAGAACAGGGATAGATAGACACATAGTTGACAGGGTACAGAAGAGGCTACGCTAATGCAAAGGAGATTGGAATGACAAGTGGACTACACGTCTCGAATGTTCAGAAAGTTAAGCTTACGTAGCAAGAATCTTATAGACTAAAATGATTGAAATGATACAGTACTGCTAAACCTACAATATATACCCTAAACCTACAATATATACCCTAAACCTACAATATATACCCTAAACCTACAGTATATACCCATAACCTACAGTATATACCCTAAACCTACAATATATACCCTAAACCTACAATATATACCCTAAACCTACGATATATACCCTAAACCTACAGTATATACCCTAAACCTACAGTATATACCCTAAACCTACAATATATACCCTAAACCTACAGTATATACCCTAAACCAACAGTATATACCCAACAGTATGTACCCTACAGTGTATATACCCTAAACCTACAATATATACCCTAAACCTACAGTATATACCCTAAACCAACAGTATATACCCTACAGTATGTACCCTACAGTGTATATACCCTAAACCTACAATATATACCCTAAACCTACAATATATACCCTAAACCTACAGTATATACCTTACAGTATGTACCCTACAGTGTATATACCCTAGCCCTGCAGTATATACCCTAAATATGCAGTATATACCCTAAACCTGCAGTATATACCCTAAACCTACAGTATATACTCTAAACCTACAGTATATACCCTATACCTACAGTAGATACCCTAAATCTACAGTATATACCTTAAACCTACAGTATATACCCTACAGTATGTACCCTACAGTGTATATACCCTAACCCTGCAGTATATACCCTAAACCTGCAGTATATACCCTAAACCTACAGTATATACTCTAAACCTACAGTATATACCCTAAACCTACAATATATACTCTAAACCTACAGTATATACCCTAAACATACAGTATATACCCAACAGTATGTACCCTACAGTGTATATACCCTAACCCTGCAGTATATACACTAACCCTGCAATATATACCCTAAACCGACAGTATATACCCTAAACCTACAGTATATACCCTAAACCTACAATATATACTCTAAACCTACAGTATATACCCTAAACATACAGTATATACCCTAAACATACAGTATATACCCAACAGTATGTACCCTACAGTGTATATACCCTAACCCTGCAGTATATACACTAACCCTGCAGTATATACCCTAAACCTACAGTATATACCCTACAGTATGTACCCTACAGTGTATATACCCTAAACCTGCAGTATATACCCTAAACCTTCAGTATATACCCTAAACCTACGATATATACTCTACACCTACAGTATATACCCTAAACATACAGTATATAGCCTACAGTATGTATCCTACAGTGTATATACCCTACCCCTACATTATATACCCTAAAGCTACAGTATATAACCTAAACCTACAGTAAATACCCTAAACCTACATTATATACCCTAAACCTACAATATATACCCTAAACCTACAGTATATACCCTAAACCTACAATATATACCCTAAACCTACAGTATATACCCTAAACCTACAATATATACCCTAAACGTACAATATATACCCTGAACCTACAGTATATACCCATAACCTACAGTATATACCCTAAACCTACAATATATACCCTAAACCTACAATATATACCCTAAACCTACGATATATACCCTAAACCTACAGTATATACCCTAAACCTACAGTATATACCCTAAACCTACAATATATACCCTAAACCTACAGTATATACCCTAAACCAACAGTATATACCCAACAGTATGTACCCTACAGTGTATATACCCTAACCCTGCAGTATATACACTAACCCTGCAATATATACCCTAAACCTACAGTATATACCCTAAACCAACAGTATATACCCTACAGTATGTACCCTACAGTGTATATACCCTAAACCTACAATATATACCCTAAACCTACAATATATACCCTAAACCTACAGTATATACCTTACAGTATGTACCCTACAGTGTATATACCCTAGCCCTGCAGTATATACCCTAAATCTGCAGTATATACCCTAAACCTGCAGTATATACCCTAAACCTACAGTATATACTCTAAACCTACAGTATATACCCTATACCTACAGTAGATACCCTAAATCTACAGTATATACCTTAAACCTACAGTATATACCCTACAGTATGTACCCTACAGTGTATATACCCTAACCCTGCAGTATATACCCTAAACCTGCAGTATATACCCTAAACCTACAGTATATACTCTAAAACTACAGTATATACCCTAAACCTACAATATATACTCTAAACCTACAGTATATACCCTAAACATACAGTATATACCCAACAGTATGTACCCTACAGTGTATATACCCTAACCCTGCAGTATATACACTAACCCTGCAATATATACCCTAAACCGACAGTATATACCCTAAACCTACAGTATATACCCTAAACCTACAATATATACTCTAAACCTACAGTATATACCCTAAACATACAGTATATACCCAACAGTATGTACCCTACAGTGTATATACCCTACCCCTGCAGTATATACACTAACCCTGCAGTATATACCCTAAACCTACAGTATATACCCTACAGTATGTACCCTACAGTGTATATACCCTAAACCTGCAGTATATACCCTAAACCTTCAGTATATACCCTAAACCTACGATATATACTCTACACCTACAGTATATACCCTAAACATACAGTATATAGCCTACAGTATGTATCCTACAGTGTATATACCCTACCCCTACATTATATACCCTAAAGCTACAGTATATACCCTAAACCTACAGTAAATACCCTAAACCTACATTATATACCCTAAACCTACAATATATACCCTAAACCTACAGTATATACCCTAAACCTACAATATATACCCTAAACCTACAGTATATACCCTAAACCTACAATATATACCCTAAACCTACAATATATACCCTAAACCTACAATATATACCCTAAACCTACAGTGTATATACCCTAAACCTACAATATATACCCTAAAACAACAGTATATACCCTAAACCTACAGTATATACCCTACATTATGTACCCTACAGTGTATATACCCAAACCCTACAGTTTATACCCTAAACCTACATTATATCCCCTAAACCTACGGTATATACCCTAAACCTACAGTATATACCCTACAGTATGTCCTACAGTGTATATACCCTAACCCTACATTATATACCCTACACCTACAGTAAATACCCTAAACCTACAGTATGTAGCCTAACCCTACATTATATACCCTACACCTACAGTATGTACCCTATACCTACAGTATATACCCTATACCTACAGTGTATACCCTATACCTACAGTATATACCCTACAGTATGTACCCTACAGTGTATATACCCTAACACTGCAGTATATACACTAACCCTGCAGTATATACCCTAAACCTGCAGTATATACCCTAAACCTACAATATATACCCTAAACCTACGGTATATACCCTAAACCTACAGTGTATATACCCTAAACCTACAATATATACCCTAAACCTACGGTATATACCCTAAACCTATGGTATATACCCTAAACCTACAATATATACCCTAAACCTACGGTATATACCCTAAACCTACAATATATACCCTAAACCTACGGTATATACCCTAAACCTACAGGGTATATACCCTAAACCTACAATATATACCCTAAACCTACGGTATATACCCTAAACCTACAATATATACCCTAAACCTACAGTATATACCCTAAACCAACAGTATATACCCTAAACCTACAATATATACCCTAAACCTACGGTATATACCCTAAACCTACGGTATATACCCTAAACCTACAATATATACCCTAAACCTACAATATATACCCTAACCCTACAGTATATACCCTAAACCTGCAGTATACACCCTAAACCTATGGTATATACCCCAAACCTACAGTATATACCCTAAACCTACAGTGTATACCCTAAACCTACAGTATATACCCTAAACCTACAGTATATACCCTAAACCTACAGTATACACCCTAAACCTACAGTATATACCCTAAACCTACAGTGTATACCCTAAACCTACAGTATATACCCTAAACCTACAGTATATACCCTAAACCTACAGTATACACCCTAAACCTACAGTATATACTCTAAACCTACAGTATATACCCTAAACATACAGTATATACCCAACAGTATGTACCCTACAGTGTATATACCCTAACCCTGCAGTATATACACTAACCCTGCAATATATACCCTAAACCGACAGTATATACCCTAAACCTACAGTATATACCCTAAACCTACAATATATACTCTAAACCTACAGTATATACCCTAAACATACAGTATATACCCTAAACATACAGTATATACCCAACAGTATGTACCCTACAGTGTATATACCCTAACCCTGCAGTATATACACTAACCCTGCAGTATATACCCTAAACCTACAGTATATACTCTACAGTATGTACCCTACAGTGTATATACCCTAAACCTGCAGTATATACCCTAAACCTTCAGTATATACCCTAAACCTACGATATATACTCTACACCTACAGTATATACCCTAAACATACAGTATATAGCCTACAGTATGTATCCTACAGTGTATATACCCTACCCCTACATTATATACCCTAAAGCTACAGTATATACCCTAAACCTACAGTAAATACCCTAAACCTACATTATATACCCTAAACCTACAATATATACCCTAAACCTACAGTATATACCCTAAACCTACAATATATACCCTAAACCTACAGTATATACCCTAAACCTACAATATATACCCTAAACCTACAATATATACCCTGAACCTACAGTATATACCCATAACCTACAGTATATACGCTAAACCTACAATATATACCCTAAACCTACAATATATACCCTAAACCTACGATATATACCCTAAACCTACAGTATATACCCTAAACCTACAGTATATACCCTAAACCTACAATATATACCCTAAACCTACAGTATATACCCTAAACCAACAGTATATACCCAACAGTATGTACCCTACAGTGTATATACCCTAACCCTGCAGTATATACACTAACCCTGCAATATATACCCTAAACCTACAGTATATACCCTAAACCAACAGTATATACCCTACAGTATGTACCCTACAGTGTATATACCCTAAACCTACAATATATACCCTAAACCTACAATATATACCCTAAACCTACAGTATATACCTTACAGTATGTACCCTACAGTGTATATACCCTAGCCCTGCAGTATATACCCTAAATCTGCAGTATATACCCTAAACCTGCAGTATATACCCTAAACCTACAGTATATACTCTAAACCTACAGTATATACCCTATACCTACAGTAGATACCCTAAATCTACAGTATATACCTTAAACCTACAGTATATACCCTACAGTATGTACCCTACAGTGTATATACCCTAACCCTGCAGTATATACCCTAAACCTGCAGTATATACCCTAAACCTACAGTATATACTCTAAAACTACAGTATATACCCTAAACCTACAATATATACTCTAAACCTACAGTATATACCCTAAACATACAGTATATACCCAACAGTATGTACCCTACAGTGTATATACCCTAACCCTGCAGTATATACACTAACCCTGCAATATATACCCTAAACCGACAGTATATACCCTAAACCTACAGTATATACCCTAAACCTACAATATATACTCTAAACCTACAGTATATACCCTAAACATACAGTATATACCCAACAGTATGTACCCTACAGTGTATATACCCTACCCCTGCAGTATATACACTAACCCTGCAGTATATACCCTAAACCTACAGTATATACCCTACAGTATGTACCCTACAGTGTATATACCCTAAACCTGCAGTATATACCCTAAACCTTCAGTATATACCCTAAACCTACGATATATACTCTACACCTACAGTATATACCCTAAACATACAGTATATAGCCTACAGTATGTATCCTACAGTGTATATACCCTACCCCTACATTATATACCCTAAAGCTACAGTATATACCCTAAACCTACAGTAAATACCCTAAACCTACATTATATACCCTAAACCTACAATATATACCCTAAACCTACAGTATATACCCTAAACCTACAATATATACCCTAAACCTACAGTATATACCCTAAACCTACAATATATACCCTAAACCTACAATATATACCCTAAACCTACAATATATACCCTAAACCTACAGTGTATATACCCTAAACCTACAATATATACCCTAAAACAACAGTATATACCCTAAACCTACAGTATATACCCTACATTATGTACCCTACAGTGTATATACCCAAACCCTACAGTTTATACCCTAAACCTACATTATATCCCCTAAACCTACGGTATATACCCTAAACCTACAGTATATACCCTACAGTATGTCCTACAGTGTATATACCCTAACCCTACATTATATACCCTAAACCTACAGTAAATACCCTAAACCTACAGTATGTAGCCTAACCCTACATTATATACCCTACACCTACAGTATGTACCCTATACCTACAGTATATACCCTATACCTACAGTGTATACCCTATACCTACAGTATACCTACAGTATATACCCTACAGTATGTACCCTACAGTGTATATACCCTAACACTGCAGTATATACACTAACCCTGCAGTATATACCCTAAACCTGCAGTATATACCCTAAACCTACAATATATACCCTAAACCTACGGTATATACCCTAAACCTACAGTGTATATACCCTAAACCTACAATATATACCCTAAACCTACGGTATATACCCTAAACCTACGGTATATACCCTAAACCTACAATATATACCCTAAACCTACGGTATATACCCTAAACCTACAATATAGACCCTAAACCTACGGTATATACCCTAAACCTACAGGGTATATACCCTAAACCTACAATATATACCCTAAACCTACGGTATATACCCTAAACCTACAATATATACCCTAAACCTACAGTATATACCCTAAACCAACAGTATATACCCTAAACCTACAATATATACCCTAAACCTACGGTATATACCCTAAACCTACGGTATATACCCTAAACCTACAATATATACCCTAAACCTACAATATATACCCTAACCCTACAGTATATACCCTAAACCTGCAGTATACACCCTAAACCTATGGTATATACCCCAAACCTACAGTATATACCCTAAACCTACAGTGTATACCCTAAACCTACAGTATATACCCTAAACCTACAGTATATACCCTAAACCTACAGTATACACCCTAAACCTATGGTATATACCCTAAACCTACAGTATATACCCTAAACCTACAGTGTATACCCTAAACCTACAGTATATACCCTAACCCTACATTATATACCCTAAAGCTACAGTATATACCCTAAACCTACAGTAAATACCCTAAACCTACATTATATACCCTAACCCTAACGTATATACCCTAACCCTACATTATATACCCTAAACCTACCGTATATACCCCAAACCTACAGTATATACCCTAACCCTACAGCATATACCCCAAAGCTGCAGTATATACCCTAACCCTACAGCATATACCCTAAACCTACAATATATACCTTAAACCTACAATATATACCCTAAACCTACAGTATATACCCTAAACCTACAGTGTATACCCTAAACCTACAGTATATACCCATAACCTACAGTATATACCCTAAACCTACAGTAGGTACCCTACAGTGTATATACCCTAAACCGACCGTATATACCCTAAACCTACAGCATATACCCTAAAGCTGCAGTATATAGCCTTAACCTACAGTATATACCCTAAACCTACAGTAGGTACCCTACAGTGTATATACACTAAACCTACATTATATACCCTAACCCTACAGTATATACCCCAAAGCTGCAGTATATAGCCTTAACCTACAGTATATACCCTAAACCTACATTATATACCCTACACCTACAGTATATACCCTAAACCTACAATATATACCCTAACCCTACATTATATACCCCAAAGCTGCAGTATATAGCCTTAACCTACAGTATATACCCTAAACCTACAGTAGGTACCCTACAGTGTATATACCCTAAACCTACAGTAGGTGCCCTACAGTGTATATACTCTACAGTATGTACCCTACAGTGTATATACCCTAAACCGACCGTATATACCCTAAACCTACAGCATATACCCTAAAGCTGCAGTATATACCTTAAACCTACAGGATATACCCTAACCTACAGTATATACCCTATACCTACAGTATGTACTCTACAGTATATACCCCAACCCTACTTGATATATCCTAAACCACCCCACACCTATCCAAGTCAGCCCATGTTGAACATCCCCATTCCCAAGCCTTCTGAAGTGTGTGATGTCATCAGTCATACAGGATTTAACCGTCTTGGGGAATGTCAGAGAGGGTAAATAAAGTGTGTGATGTCCTCAGCCATATGGGATTTAACCGTCTTGGGGAAAGTCAGAGAGGGTAAAGTGTGTGATGTCCTCAGTCATATGGGATTGAACCGTATTGGGGAAAGTCAGAGAGGGTAAAGTGTGTGATGTCCTCAGCCATATGGGATTGAACCGTCTTGGGGAAAGTCAGAGAGGGTAAAGTGTGTGATGTCCTCAGTCATACAGGATTTAACCGTCTTGGGGAAAGTCAGAGAGGGTAAAGTGTGTGATGTCCTCAGCCATATGGGATTGAACCGTCTTGGGGAAAGTCAGAGAGGGTAAAGTGTGTGATGTCCTCAGCCATATGGGATTGAACCGTCTTGGGGAAAGTCAGAGAGGGTAAAGTGTGTGATGTCCTCAGTCATACAGGATTTAACCGTCTTGGGGAAAGTCAGAGAGGGTAAAGTGTGTGATGTCCTCAGTCATATGGGATTGAACCGTCTTGGGGAAAGTCAGAGATGGTAAAGTGTGTGATGCCCTCAGTCATACAGGATTGAACCGTCTTGGGGAAAGTCAGAGAGGGTAAATAAAGTGTGTGATGTCCTCAGCCATATGGGATTGAACCGTCTTGGGGAAAGTCAGAGAGGGTAAAGTGTGAGGGTTAAGGTGAGTACATTCAGGCCGGTGGCAGATCACCTGAGTCTGGGGTTGCCAGGTCGTCACAGCTCCACCACAGGACCAAAAAGTTGTGTAAACCACCTTTCAAAGTCAATCACAGTGCACAACTCCTTCACATATGCTGTTATGGTGGCATTTCTACATATAGTTTAAGAGTGGTCTGAAACAGCACTCTCCTCCTTTGCTCTTGTTTGCTCTCTCAGGTGAAATACTGTGCTTTCTGGCCTTTACAGGACTGTGATCCACATGGTTAAATAAAATAAAATAAAATGTTATTTGTCACGTGCCCCCCCAAAAAAGTAAGATATAAGAATAACAAAGAGCAGCAGTAAATAACAATAACGGGGCTATATACATGGGGTACCAGTACAGAGGTAATTGAGGTAATATGTACATGTAGGTAGAGTTATTAAAGTGACAATGCATAGATAATAGCAGAGTAGCAGCAGAAGCATTCCAGAGGGAGGGGTGGGCAATGCAAATTGTCTGGGTAGCCATTGGCTTGGTGGTAGAAGCTATTTAGAAGCCTCTTGGACCTAGACTTGGCGCTCCGGTACCACTTGCCGTGCGGTAGCAGAGAGAACAGTCTATAACTAGGGTGGCTGGAGTCTTTGACAATTTTTAGGGCCTTCCTCAGACACCGCCTCGTGATGCCACCCGTCAGGATGCTCTCGATGGTGCAGCTGTAGAACCTTTTGAGGATCTGAGGACCCATGCCAAATCTTCTCAGTCTCTTGAGGGGGAATAGGTTTTGTTGTGCCCTCTTCACGACTGTCTTGGTGTGCTTGGACCATGTTAGTTTGTTGGTGTGGACAACCTACTCAGCCTACTCCATTACAGCCCCGTCGATGAGAATGGGGGCCTGTTCGGCCCTCCTTTTCTTCTAGTCCACAATCATCTCTTTTGTCTTGATCACGTTGAGGGAGAGGTTGTTGTCCTGGCACCAGGACCTTCTCCCTATAGGCTGTCTCATCATTGTCTGTGATCAGGCCTACCACTGTTGTGTCATCAGCAAACTTAATGATGGTGTTGGAGTTGTGACTGGCCGTGCAGTCATGAGTGAACAGGGAGTACAGGAGGGGACTAAGCATGTACCCCTGAGGGGCCCCCGTGTTGAGGATCAGAGTTGCGAATGTATTGTTACCTAACCTTACCACCTGGGGGCGGCCCATCAGGAAGTCCAGGATCCAGTTGCAGAGGGAGGTGTTTAGTCCCAGGGTTCTTAGCTTAGTGATGAACGCTGAGCTGTCGTCAATGAATAGCATTCTCACATAGGTGTTCCTTTTGTCCAGGTGTAAAAGGGCAGTTTTGAGTGTATTAGAGATTGCATCATCTGTGGATCTGTTGGTGCAGTATGCAAATTAGGGTGGGTCTAGGGTTTCTGGGATAATGGTGTTGATGTGAGCCATGACCAGCCTTTCAAAGCATTCCATGGCTACAAACGTGAGTGCTACAGGTCAGTAGTCATTTAGGCAGGTTACCTTAGTGTTCTTGGGCACAGGGACTATGATGGTCTGCTTGAAACATGTTGGTATTAGGTTGAAAATGTCAGTGAAGACACCTGCCAGTTGGTCAGCGCATGCTCGAAGTACACGTCCTGGTAATCCGTCTAGCCCTGCGGCCTTGTGAATGTTGACCTGTTTTGAAGGTCATACGCACATCGGTGATCACACAGTCGCCTGGAACAGCTGATGCTCTCATGCATGTTTCAGTGTTACTTGCCTCGAAGCGAGCATGAAAGTTACTTAGCTCGTCTGTTTGGTTCGTATCACTGGGCAGCTCCCGGCTGTGCTTCCCTTTGTAGTCTGTAATAGTTTGCAAGCCCTTCCACATAAGACGAGCGTCGGAGCCGGTGTAGTATGACTCAGTGTGGTACGATTCGATCCTGTATTGGTGCCTTGCCTGTTTGATGGTTTGTCGCAGGGCATAGCAGGATTTATTATAAGCGTACGGGTTAGAGTCCAGCTCTTTGAACACGGCAGTGCTACCCTTCAGCTCAATGCGAATGTTGCCTGTAATCCGTGGCTTCTGGTTGGGGTATGTACGTACAGTCACTGTGGGGACGACGTCCTCAATGCACTTATTGATAAAACCAGTGACTGATGTGGTGTACTCCTCAATGCAATCGGAAGAATCCCGGAACATGTTCCAGTCTGTGATAGCAAAACAGTCCTGTAGTTTAGCATCTGCTTCATCTGACCATTTTTTTATAGACCAAGTCACTGGTGCTTCCTGCTTTAGTTTTTACTTGTAAGCAGGAATCAGGAGGATGGAATTATGGTCAGATTTGCCAAATGACATCAAACATACTTTTACTGAGATTACCAACAAATGTATCCTCTCATCTCTAAACCATTTTCGCCTGCCAAACTTTCAGCTTTGGTTGAGACACTACAATAGTACCTGTACTCAAAACTCTATAGTACTCCGTTATTAAACTCCATAGTACTCAGTTATTAAACTCTATAGTACTCCGTTATTAAACTCCATAGTACTCAGTTATAAAACTCCATAGTACTCAGTTATAAAACTCCATAGTACTCAGTTATAAAACTCCATAGTACTCAGTTATAAAACTCCATAGTACTCAGTTATTAAACTCCATAGTACTCACTTATTAAACTCCATAGTACTTAATAGAAGTCTCTAATGTATAGTCAGTCCCCCTCTCGTCTCTCCTTCACTTTTCTCTGATGGATACTCCCCCTCTCTTCTCTCCTTCTCTTTTCTCTGATGGATAGTCCCCCTCTCTTCTCTCCTTCTCTTTTCTCTGATGGATAGTCCCCCTCTCTTCTCTCCTTCTCTTTTCTCTGATGGATAGTCCCCTCTCTTCTCTCCTTCTCTTTTCTCTGATGGATACTCCCCCTCTCTTCTCTCCTCTTTTCTCTGATGGATAGGTCCCCCTCTTTTCTCTCCTTCTCTTTTCTCTGATGGATAGTCGCCCTCTCTTCTCTCCTTCTCTTTTCTCTGATGGATAGGTCCCCCTCTCTTCTCTCCTTCTCTTTTCTCTGATGGATACTCCCCCTCTCTTCTCTCCTCTTTTCTCTGATGGATAGGTCCCCCTCTCTTCTCTCCTTCTCTTTTCTCTGATGGATAGTCCCCCTCTCTTCTCTCCTTCTCTTTTCTCTGATGGATAGGTCCCCCTCTCTTCTCTCCTTCTCTTTTCTCTGATGGATAGTCCCCCTCTCTTCTCTCCTTCTCTTTTCTCTGATGGATAGGTCCCCCTCTCTTCTCTCCTTCTCTTTTCTCTGATGGATACTCCCCCTCTCTTCTCTCCTCTTTTCTCTGATGGATAGGTCCCCCTCTCTTCTCTCCTTCTCTTTTCTCTGATGGATAGTCCCCCTCTCTTCTCTCCTTCTCTTTTCTCTGATGGATAGTCCCCCTCTCTTCTATCCTTCTCTTTTCTCTGATGGATAGGTCCCCCTCTCTTCTCTCCTTCTCTTTTCTCTGATGGATAGGTCCCCCTCTCTTCTCTCCTTCTCTTTTCTCTGATGGATAGTCCCCCTCTCTTCTCTCCTTCTCTATGCCTTTATAATTCTGAAAGTAGTGTCTGTAATCTAACTAAATGTTCTCTGAGAAATGTAAATAAATAAACAATATTTCTTTCTTTCTCTCTCTCTCTCTCTCTCTCTCTCTCTCTCTCTCTCTCTCTCTCTCTCTCTTTCACTCTCTCTCTCTCCCTCTCCCTCTCCCTCTCTCTGTCTCTCTCTCTCTCCTCTCTCTTTCTCCCTTCTCTCCTCTCTCTCTCTCTCTCCCTCTCTCCTCTCTCCCTTCTCCCTCTCTCTCCCTTTCTCTCTCGCTCTCTTTCTCTCTCTCTCTCCCTCCCTCTCTCCTCTCTCCCATCTCCCTCTCTCTCCCTCTCTCTCCCTCTCTCTGGCTCTCTCTCTCTCTCTCCCCTCTCTCTCTCTCTCCTCTCTAGGGTCAGACCTGGGTTCCATCAGATGAAGAAAGTTCTTCCAGAGATGAGTTCTATGATGATGAAGACCTCGTCTCAGGCTCTGGATCTGGCTGTGAGTGTCCTGTGTGTGTGTGTGTGTATGTGTGTGTGTGTGTGTGTGTGTGTGTAGGCTTGTTTGAACAGGTCTATGTTAGAATCCGTGTGTGTGTGCGTTCTTAAATCTGCAGCTCTGACTCTGTGGTCAAACTGAACACGGGGACTATACACACAGGGACTATACACACAGGGACTATACACACAGGGACTATACACACAGGGACTATACACACAGGGACTATACACACAGGGACTATACACACAGGCACGCATATGTAACAGTATAACTTTAGACCGTCCCCTCGCCCATACCCGGGCGCGAACCAGGGACCCTCTGCACACACCAACAACAGCCACCCACGAAGCATCGTTACCCATCACTCCACAAAAGCCACGGCCCTTGCAGCGCAAGGGGAACTACTACTTCAAGGTCTCAGAGCAAGTGACGTCACCGATTGAAACGCTATTTAGCGCGCACCACCGCTAACTAAGCTAGCCGTTTCACATCCGTTACACATACACACACTCACGCGTTTTAACTGGAAACTGGAACTGGACGCAGAAACTAAAGCAAACACACACACAGAGATTGAAAGCGCACACACACACTCCTAGTAGCCAGGCCTCCACCCAGATTAAGTGATTTTATTTACTGTAATCTGATTACAGACAGCAGATCAGGTGATCACAAGTAGACAAGCCATTGTGAGTTTGTGTGTGCGTGCGTGTGTGAGTGCGTGTGTGTGCGTGCGTGTGCGTGTGTGAGTGCGTGTGTGTGCGTGCGTGTGTGTGCGTACGTGTGCGTGTGTGAGTGCGTGTGTGTGCGTGCGCGTGCCTGTGTGTGCGTGTGTGCGCGTGTGTGTGTGTGTAAAATTATCTCCATAACTTTAATCAGATGTCTTTTTCATTTAATTTTTTTATATTAAAGGTCTTTGTTTGTTTCAGATTAGTTTCTATAACTGTAATTATAATTTCTCTCTCTGTTTCAGATTAGTTTCTATAACTGTAATTATCATTTCTATCTCTGTTTCAGATTAGCCTCTTCCTTTTCCTCTCACTCTGATAACATACAGTATTTTAGTTCATATTTAGTTTAACAACTAACCCCTCCCCTTCCATCTTTCTTTCTCTCCATAGTTCCAGAGATGAAGGTCAACCCTATAGCGGTGGGCGTATCTTTCACCACGGAAGCGCCCCTCCCCTTCTCCACCACCCAGGCCACTGGCCCTGCCCCCTCGGCCCCACCTGTAGCCGAGCCCAGCCCTAAAGTTGACGTCCTTCCTACCCCACTACCCACTGAGGGAGAGGGGGAGAGAGTCCTTCCTACCCCACTCCCCACTGAGGGAGAGGGGGAGAGAGTACTTCCTACCCCACTCCCCACTGAGGGAGAGGGGGAGAGAGTACTTCCTACCCCACCTCCCACTGAGGGAGAAGGGGAGAGAGTCCTTCCTACCCCACTACCCACTGAGGGAGAAGGGGAGAGCGGGGTAGAGTGGGAGAGAGAACAAGAGTGGGAGAGAGAACAAGAGAAGGAGAGGGAACAAGAGAAGGAGAGGGAACAAGAGAAGGAGAGGGAACAAGAGAAGGAGAGGGAACAAGAGAAGGAGAGGGAACGAGAGAGGGAGAGGGAACAAGAGAAGGAGAGGGAACAAGAGAAGGAGAGGGAACAAGAGAAGGAGAGGGAACAAGAGAAGGAGAGGGTACAAGAGAAGGAGAGGGAACGAGAGAGGGAGAGGGAACAAGAGAAGGAGAGGGAACAAGAGAAGGAGAGGGAACGAGAGAAGGAGAGGGAACAAGAGAAGGAGAGGGAACGAGAGAGGGAGAGGGAACGAGAGAGGGAGAGAGAACGAGAGAAGGAGAGGGAACGAGAGAAGGAGAGGGAACGAGAGAAGGAGAGGGAACAAGAGAGGGAGAGGGAACAAGAGAAGGAGAGAGAAAAAGAGAGGGAGAGGGAACGAGAGAGGGAGAGGGAACGAGAGAGGGAGAGGGAACGAGAGAGGGAGAGGGAACGAGAGAGGGAGAGAGAACGAGAGAGGGTGAGAGAACGAGAAAGAGAGAGGATACGGGAAAGAGAAGGTGAAAGAGAGAAGGTGAGAGCCGCCCAGACTACCATTTCCCCACGCGGCCCTGCAGCTCTTCCCATGGCAACCACCAGTTTGGCGGCGACTCCGGCGGAGAGTGCAGCGCCCTCTAGCGGCGTGGAGGACCTGGGCACCACAGAAGAAGAGGACGAGGAGGTTTACCTGTCCCCAGACCCCACCACCAGTTTACTTATGGAGACCACCACAGAAGAAGAAGAAGAAGAAGAAGAAGAAGAAGAAGAAGAAGTGACCACTACTGAGACAGAGACCACACCCATCCCAGAGACAACAGCTCCACCCACTACGACTGGCCCAGCCCCAGCTGAGAGGTCTAGCTCCGCCCCCTTCAGGCCCAGGGTTCCTGTGACCTTGCCTACTAAAGCTGCACCCACAGAGAAGAGCACACGTCCCCAGCCACCCTCTACAACGGTGTGTGTGTGTGTGTGTGTGTGTGTGTGTGTGTGTGTGTGTGTGTGTGTCCTGTGTGAATGTGTCATCACATGTGGAGTGAAAGACACAGGTGGGCCTCGTTAAGGGAGCTGATCCTTGTTAGGTGCATCGTTAATGATTCAGTACATGATTAGAATCCAGATAAATGGACTGGAGCCAGTGGAGGCTGCTGAGGGGAGGAAGGCTCATAATAATGACTGGGACGGAACCAACGGAATGATATCAAACACCTGGAAACCATGGAAACCAAGTGTTTAATGTATTTGATACCATTCCACCTGTTACGCTCCAGTCATTACCACGAGCCCGTCCTCCCCAATTAACGTGCCACCAGCCTCCTGTGGCAAACGCACTTAATGTGTTCATTTGGGTTCTCTATCTGATGTGTTCAGTGAACTGACATGGTCCCTGTATTTCTCTCAGAATAATGAGTTGGGGGTTAACGGACCCAGCGCAGACTTTGAGATCCGTGAGGAGGACCGTCGTCAGGGAAACCAGGTTGTTGGGCGTGGCGTGGAGACGGGAGCGGAGCCTGATCTGATTGGCAACACGATCAACACGGGAAGTTCTGCCGCTCAACTTCCTCAGAAGAACATCCTGGAGAGGAAGGAGGTCCTTATAGGTGAGTCTCTCTCACTCCATCTCTCTCTTCTAATCTGTCACTCCATCTCTCTCTTTGCCTCTTCTAATCTGTCACTCCATCTCTCTCTTTCTCTCTTCTAATCTGTCACTCCATCTCTCTCTTTCTCTCTTCTAATCTGTCACTCCATCTCTCTCTTTGCCTCATCTAATCTGTCACTAAATCTTTTTCTTTCTCTCTTCTAATCTGTCACTCCACCTCTCTCTTTGCCTCTTCTAATCTGTCTCTCCATCTCTCTCTTTCTCTCATCTAATCTGTCACTCCATCTCTCTCTTTATCTCTTCTAATGTGTCACTCCATCTCTCTCTTTCTCTCTTCTAATCTGTCACTCCATCTCTCTCTTTCTCTCTTCTAATCTGTCACTCCATCTCTCTCTTTCTCTCTTCTAATCTGTCACTCCATCTCTCTCTTTCTCTCTTCTAATCTGTCACTCCATCTCTCTCTTTCTCTCTTCTAATCTGTCACTCCATCTCTCTCTTTGCCTCATCTAATCTGTCACTAAATCTCTTTCTTTCTCTCTTCTAATCTGTCACTCCATCTCTCTCTTTCTCTCTTCTAATCTGTCACTCCATCTCTCTCTTTGCCTCATCTAATCTGTCACTCCATCTTTTTCTTTCTCTCATTTAATCTGTCACTCCATCTCTCTCTTTCTCTCTTCTAATCTGTCACTCCATCTCTCTCTTTCTCTCTTCTAATCTGTCACTCCATCTCTCTCTTTCTCTCTTCTAATCTGTCACTCCATCTCTCTCTTTCTCTCTTCTAATCTGTCACTCCATCTCTCTCTTTGCCTCATCTAATCTGTCACTAAATCTCTTTCTTTCTCTCTTCTAATATGTCACTCCATCTCTCTTTCTCTCTTCTAATCTGTTACTCCATCTCTCTCTTTCCCTCATCTAATCTGTCACTCCATCTTTCTCTTTCTCTCATTTAATCTGTCACTCCATCTCTCTCTTTCCCTCATCTAATCTGTCACTCCATCTTTCTCTTTCTCTCATTTAATCTGTCACTCCATCTCTCTCTTTCTCTCTTCTAATCTGTCACTCCATCTCTCTTTTTCTCTCATCTAATCTGTCACTCCATCTCTTTCTTTGCCTCTTCTAATCTGTCACTCCATCTCTCTCTTTCTCTCTTCTAATCTGTCACTCCATCTCTCTCTTTGCCTCTTTTAATCTGTCACTCCATCTCTCTCTTTCTCTCTTCTAATCTGTCACTCCATCTCTCTCTTTCTCTCTTCTAATCTGTCACTCCATCTCTCTCTTTCTCTCTTCTAATCTGTCACTCCATCTCTCTCTTTGCCTCTTCTAATCTGTCACTCCATCTCTCTCTTTCTCTCTTCTAATCTGTCACTCCATCTCTCTCTTTGCCTCTTCTAATCTGTCACTCCATCTCTCTCTTTCTCTCTTCTAATCTGTCACTCCATCTCTCTCTCTCTTTGCCTCATCTAATCTGTCACTCCATCTCTCTCTTTGCCTCATCTAATCTGTCACTCCATCTCTCTCTTTGCCTCATCTAATCTGTCACTCCATCTCTCTCTTTCTCTCATCTAATCTGTCACTCCATCTCTCTCTTTCTCTCTTCTAATCTGTCACTCCATCTCTCTCTTTCTCTCTTCTAATCTGTCACTCCATCTCTCTCTTTCTCTCTTCTAATCTGTCACTCCATCTCTCTTTCTCTCTTCTAATCTGTCACTCCATCTCTCTCTTTCTCTCTTCTAATCTGTCACTCCATCTCTCTCTTTCTCTCTTCTAATCTGTCACTCCATCTCTCTCTTTCTCTCTTCTAATCTGTCACTCCATCTCTCTCTTTCTCTCTTCTAATCTGTCACTCCATCTCTCTCTTTCTCTCATCTAATCTGTCACTCCATCTCACTCTTTGCCTCTTCTAATCTGTCACTCCATCTCTCTCTTTCTCTCTTCTAATCTGTCACTCCATCTCTCTCTTTCTCTCTTCTAATCTGTCACTCCATCTCTTTCTCTCTTCTAATCTGTCACTCCATCTCTCTCTTTCTCTCATCTAATCTGTCACTCCATCTCTCTCTTTCTCTCTTCTAATCTGTCACTCCATCTCTCTCTTTCTCTCTTCTAATCTGTCACTCCATCTCTCTCTTTCTCTCTTCTAATCTGTCACTCCATCTCTTTCTCTCTTCTAATCTGTCACTCCATCTCTCTCTTTCTCTCTTCTAATCTGTCACTCCATCTCTCTCTTTCTCTCTTCTAATCTGTCACTCCATCTCTCTCTTTCTCTCTTCTAATCTGTCACTCCATCTCTCTCTTTCTCTCTTCTAATCTGTCACTCCATCTCTCTCTTTCTCTCTTCTAATCTGTCACTCCATCTCTCTCTTTCTCTCATCGAATCTGTCACTCCATCTCTCTCTTTCTCTCTTCTAATCTGTCACTCCATCTCTCTCTTTCTCTCTTCTAATCTGTCACTCCATCTCTCTCTTTCTCTCTTCTAATCTGTCACTCCATCTCTCTCTTTCTCTCATCTAATCTGTCACTCCATCTCTCTCTTTCTCTCATCTAATCTGTCACTCCATCTCACTCTTTGCCTCTTCTAATCTGTCACTCCATCTCTCTCTTTCTCTCTTCTAATCTGTCACTCCATCTCTCTCTTTCTCTCTTCTAATCTGTCACTCCATCTCTTTCTCTCTTCTAATCTGTCACTCCATCTCTCTCTTTCTCTCATCTAATCTGTCACTCCATCTCTCTCTTTCTCTCTTCTAATCTGTCACTCCATCTCTCTCTTTCTCTCTTCTAATCTGTCACTCCATCTCTCTCTTTCTCTCTTCTAATCTGTCACTCCATCTCTTTCTCTCTTCTAATCTGTCACTCCATCTCTCTCTTTCTCTCTTCTAATCTGTCACTCCATCTCTCTCTTTCTCTCTTCTAATCTGTCACTCCATCTCTCTCTTTCTCTCTTCTAATCTGTCACTCCATCTCTCTCTTTCTCTCTTCTAATCTGTCACTCCATCTCTCTCTTTGCCTCATCTAATCTGTCACTAAATCTCTTTCTTTCTCTCTTCTAATCTGTCACTCCATCTCTCTCTTTCTCTCTTCTAATCTGTCACTCCATCTCTCTCTTTCCCTCATCTAATCTGTCACTCCATCTTTCTCTTTCTCTCATTTAATCTGTCACTCCATCTCTCTCTTTCCCTCATCTAATCTGTCACTCCATCTTTCTCTTTCTCTCATTTAATCTGTCACTCCATCTCTCTCTTTCTCTCTTCTAATCTGTCACTCCATCTCTCTTTTTCTCTCATCTAATCTGTCACTCCATCTCTTTCTTTGCCTCTTCTAATCTGTCACTCCATCTCTCTCTTTCTCTCTTCTAATCTGTCACTCCATCTCTCTCTTTGCCTCTTTTAATCTGTCACTCCATCTCTCTCTTTCTCTCTTCTAATCTGTCACTCCATCTCTCTCTTTCTCTCTTCTAATCTGTCACTCCATCTCTCTCTTTCTCTCTTCTAATCTGTCACTCCATCTCTCTCTTTGCCTCTTCTAATCTGTCACTCCATCTCTCTCTTTCTCTCTTCTAATCTGTCACTCCATCTCTCTCTTTGCCTCTTCTAATCTGTCACTCCATCTCTCTCTTTCTCTCTTCTAATCTGTCACTCCATCTCTCTCTCTCTTTGCCTCATCTAATCTGTCACTCCATCTCTCTCTTTGCCTCATCTAATCTGTCACTCCATCTCTCTCTTTGCCTCATCTAATCTGTCACTCCATCTCTCTCTTTCTCTCATCTAATCTGTCACTCCATCTCTCTCTTTCTCTCTTCTAATCTGTCACTCCATCTCTCTCTTTCTCTCTTCTAATCTGTCACTCCATCTCTCTCTTTCTCTCTTCTAATCTGTCACTCCATCTCTCTCTTTCTCTCTTCTAATCTGTCACTCCATCTCTCTCTTTCTCTCTTCTAATCTGTCACTCCATCTCTCTCTTTCTCTCATCTAATCTGTCACTCCATCTCTCTCTTTCTCTCTTCTAATCTGTCACTCCATCTCTCTCTTTCTCTCTTCTAATCTGTCACTCCATCTCTCTCTTTCTCTCTTCTAATCTGTCACTCCATCTCTCTCTTTCTCTCATCTAATCTGTCACTCCATCTCTCTCTTTCTCTCATCTAATCTGTCACTCCATCTCACTCTTTGCCTCTTCTAATCTGTCACTCCATCTCTCTCTTTCTCTCTTCTAATCTGTCACTCCATCTCTTTCTCTCTTCTAATCTGTCACTCCATCTCTCTCTTTCTCTCATCTAATCTGTCACTCCATCTCTCTCTTTCTCTCTTCTAATCTGTCACTCCATCTCTCTCTCTTTCTCTCTTCTAATCTGTCACTCCATCTCTCTCTTTCTCTCTTCTAATCTGTCACTCCATCTCTTTCTCTCTTCTAATCTGTCACTCCATCTCTCTCTTTCTCTCTTCTAATCTGTCACTCCATCTCTCTCTTTCTCTCTTCTAATCTGTCACTCCATCTCTCTCTTTCTCTCTTCTAATCTGTCACTCCATCTCTCTCTTTCTCTCATCTAATCTGTCACTCCATCTCTCTCTTTCTCTCTTCTAATCTGTCACTCCATCTCTTTCTCTCTTCTAATCTGTCACTCCATCTCTCTCTTTCTCTCATCTAATCTGTCACTCCATCTCTCTCTTTCTCTCTTCTAATCTGTCACTCCATCTCTCTCTTTCTCTCTTCTAATCTGTCACTCCATCTCTCTCTTTCTCTCTTCTAATCTGTCACTCCATCTCTTTCTCTCTTCTAATCTGTCACTCCATCTCTCTCTTTCTCTCATCTAATCTGTCACTCCATCTCTCTCTTTCTCTCTTCTAATCTGTCACTCCATCTCTCTCTTTGCCTCTTCTAATCTGTCACTCCATCTCTCTCTTTGCCTCTTCTAATCTGTCACTCCATCTCTCTCTTTCTCTCTTCTAATCTGTCACTCCATCTCTCTCTTTCTCTCTTCTAATCTGTCACTCCATCTCTCTCTTTCTCTCTTCTAATCTGTCACTCCATCTCTCTCTTTCTCTCTTCTAATCTGTCACTCCATCTCTCTCTTTCTCTCTTCTAATCTGTCACTCCATCTCTCTCTTTGCCTCTTCTAATCTGTCACTCCATCTCTCTCTTTCTCTCTTCTAATCTGTCACTCCATCTCTCTCTTTCTCTCTTCTAATCTGTCACTCCATCTCTCTCTTTCTCTCTTCTAATCTGTCACTCCATCTCTCTCTCTTTCTCTCTTCTAATCTGTCACTCCATCTCTCTCTTTCTCTCTTCTAATCTGTCACTCCATCTCTCTCTTTCTCTCTTCTAATCTGTCACTCCATCTCTCTCTTTCTCTCTTCTAATCTGTCACTCCATCTCTCTCTTTCTCTCTTCTAATCTGTCACTCCATCGCTCTCTTTCTCTCATCTAATCTGTCACTCCATCTCTCTCTTTCTCTCTTCTAATCTGTCACTCCATCTCTCTCTTTCTCTCTTCTAATCTGTCACTCCATCTCTCTCTTTCTCTCTTCTAATCTGTCACTCCATCTCTCTCTTTCTCTCTTCTAATCTGTCACTCCATCTCTCTCTTTCTCTCTTCTAATCTGTCACTCCATCTCTCTCTTTCTCTCTTCTAATCTGTCACTCCATCTCTCTCTTTCTCTCTTCTAATCTGTCACTCCATCTCTCTCTTTCTCTCTTCTAATCTGTCACTCCATCTCTCTCTTTGCCTCATCTAATCTGTCACTCCATCTCTCTCTTTCTCTCTTCTAATCTGTCACTCCATCTCTCTCTTTCTCTCTTCTAATCTGTCACTCCATCTCTCTCTTTCTCTCTTCTAATCTGTCACTCCATCTCTCTCTTTCTCTCTTCTAATCTGTCACTCCATCTCTCTTTTTCTCTCTTCTAATCTGTCACTCCATCTCTCTCTTTCTCTCTTCTAATCTGTCACTCCATCTCTCTTTTTCTCTCTTCTAATCTGTCACTCCATCTCTCTCTTTCTCTCTTCTAATCTGTCACTCCATCTCTCTCTTTTTCTCTTCTAATCTGTCACTCCATCTCTCTCTTTCTCTCTTCTAATCTGTCACTCCATCTCTCTCTTTCTCTCTTCTAATCTGTCACTCCATCTCTCTTTCTCTCTTCTAATCTGTCACTCCATCTCTCTCTTTCTCTCTTCTAATCTGTCACTCCATCTCTCTCTTTCTCTCTTCTAATCTGTCACTCCATCTCTCTCTTTCTCTCTTCTAATCTGTCACTCCATCTCTCTCTTTCTCTCTTCTAATCTGTCACTCCATCTCTCTCTTTCTCTCTTCTAATCTGTCACTCCATCTCTCTCTTTCTCTCTTCTAATCTGTCACTCCATCTCTCTTTCTCTCTTCTAATCTGTCACTCCATCTCTCTCTTTCTCTCATCTAATCTGTCACTCCATCTCTCTCTTTCTCTCTTCTAATCTGTCACTCCATCTCTCTCTTTCTCTCTTCTAATCTGTCACTCCATCTCTCTCTTTCTCTCTTCTAATCTGTCACTCCATCTCTCTCTTTCTCTCTTCTAATCTGTCACTCCATCTCTCTCTTTCTCTCTTCTAATCTGTCACTCCATCTCTCTCTTTCTCTCTTCTAATCTGTCACTCCATCTCTCTCTTTCTCTCTTCTAATCTGTCACTCCATCTCTCTCTTTCTCTCTTCTAATCTGTCACTCCATCTCTCTCTTTCTCTCTTCTAATCTGTCACTCCATCTCTCTCTTTCTCTCATCTAATCTGTCACTCCATCTCTCTCTTTCTCTCTTCTAATCTGTCACTCCATCTCTCTCTTTCTCTCTTCTAATCTGTCACTCCATCTCTCTCTTTCTCTCATCTAATCTGTCACTCCATCTCTCTCTTTCTCTCTTCTAATCTGTCACTCCATCTCTGTCTTTCTCTCTTCTAATCTGTCACTCCATCTCTCTCTTTCTCTCTTCTAATCTGTCACTCCATCTCTCTCTTTCTCTCTTCTAATCTGTCACTCCATCTCTCTTTCTCTCTTCTAATCTGTCACTCCATCTCTCTTTCTCTCTTCTAATCTGTCACTCCATCTCTCTCTTTCTCTCATCTAATCTGTCACTCCATCTCTCTCTTTCTCTCTTCTAATCTGTCACTCCATCTCTCTCTTTCTCTCTTCTAATCTGTCACTCCATCTCTCTCT
Source organism: Oncorhynchus masou masou (assembly GCF_036934945.1). Classification (NCBI taxonomy): domain Eukaryota; kingdom Metazoa; phylum Chordata; class Actinopteri; order Salmoniformes; family Salmonidae; genus Oncorhynchus; species Oncorhynchus masou. Next base: position 11,100,967 of record NC_088223.1, on the reverse strand, counting down.
TTCTCTCTTCTAATCTGTCACTCCATCTCTCTCTTTCTCTTCTAATCTGTCACTCCATCTCTCTCTTTCTCTCTTCTAATCTGTCACTCCATCTCTCTCTTTCTCTCTTCTAATCTGTCACTCCATCTCTCTCTCTTTCTCTCTGTATTCTTCTGATGGGACATTGCCTTTTTGTCTTCATTCTGATTGGCTGTCTGTGTCTCCCCCAGCCAATCAGATTGCTTGCCTGCTGGCGGGGATTTTCTCTGCCTTCGTGGTGATCGGTAAAGAGCAGGAGTCATACAGGGTTTAGCGTGTCCGTGTGCTAAACACGTGTGCTGTTAGTGTGTTGTGTAGGAACAGGAGCCCACACATGATATGACTGTGTATGTGCTTGTGTGTCTTATTGACACATGATGTTAGCGTGTACTGTGTAGTTGGGGACGATGTAAGGACACAGCTTTGGGGACTTTAGATCATAATGACAGACGATAGGGAGTTGCTATGTTGACATGTCAGCTGGTATGCTAGCATTGTGTGCAGTGCTCCAAGTGGTACTTGAAGATACGAGTTCTTACTTACAGCTGCAATATGTCACTTTCTGGGGCAATCTGACCAAATGCACATAGAAATGTGAGTTCTAGATCTGTGATTCGAAATTGAAAGCAAGTCCAGGAGGCGTTTTTGCGGCTTTTACTTTCGGTTTTGTACGCCCAGCTTCAAACAAGCTGAAAATACAATATTTTGGTGATTGAAAAGGAAGATATTTCACAGCGGTTTAGATGGTACAATGATTCTCTAACACTATACATTGCTTGTTTTGTCACATAAACTGAAATTAGGCAACGCAACCAGGAAATGGTGGAGCGACTTCTGCACATTGCACCTTTACCTCAATGTACCATGCCGAGGGTGATTATATTCCATTTGAATCCATTGAGATTGGCTAGGCCAATAGCAGCCGTTGGTCAGCACCACATGGTGTGTTTGTTTCGGGTGGTTTCTTTACATCTTCTGTCCTATTTAGAATAACTTCTACAATGTTTGACCATATTTCTCTCTGTTCCGTTTCTCCCTCCCCGACCCTCCCCCTCTCTCTCTCCCCGTCCCTCCCCTTCTCTCTCTGTCCCTCCCTCTCTCTCCCCGTATCTCTCTCTTTCTCCCCGTCCCTCTCTCTCTCCCCGTCCCTCCCCCTCTCTCTCCCCGTCCCTCCCTCTCTCTCTCTCCCCGTCCCTCCCCCTTGCTCCCTCCCCATCCCTCCCTCCCTCTCTCTCCCCGTCCCTCCCTCTCGCTCTCTCCCTGTCCCTCCCTCTCGCTCTCTCCCCGTCCCTCCCCCTTGCTCTCTCCCCGTCCCTCCCTCCCTCTCTCTCCCCGTCCCTCCCTCCCTCTCTCTCCCCGTCCCTCCCTCTCTCTCTCTCCCCATCCATCCCTCCCTCTCTCTCTCTCCCCATCCCTCCCTCTCTCTCTCTCCCCATCCCTCCCTCTCTCTCTCCCCATCCCTCCCCCTCTCTCTCCCCGTCCCTCCCTCCCTCTCTCTCCCCGTCCCTCCCTCTCGCTCTCTCCCCGTCCCTCCCTCTCCCCGTCCCTCCCTCTCTCTCTCCCATCCCTCTCTCTCTCTCCCCGTCCCTCTCTCTCTCCCCGTCCCTCCCCCTCTCTCTCCCCCGTCCCTCCCTCTCTCTCTCTCCCCGTCCCTCCCCTTGCTCTCTCCCCGTCCCTCCCTCCCTCCCTCTCTCTCCTCGTCCCTCCCTCTCTCTCTCTCCCCGTCCCTCCCTCTCTCTCTCTCCCCGTCCCTCACGCTCTCTCCCCGTCCCTCCCTCTCGCTCTCTCCCCATCCCTCCCTCTCTCTCTCTCCCCGTTCCTCCCTCTCTCTCTCTCTCTCTCTCTCTCTCTCCCCATGCCTCCCTCTCACTCTCTCCCCGTCCCTCCCTCTCTCTCTCTCTCTCTCTCTCTCACTCTCTCCCCATGCCTCCCTCTCGCTCTCTCCCCATTCCTCCCCCTCGCTCTCTCCCCGTCCCTCCCTCTCTCTCTCTCCCCATGCCTCCCTCTCACTCTCTCCCCGTCCCTCCCTCTCTCTCTCTCTCTCTCTCTCTCCCTCTCTCTCTCACTCTCTCCCCATGCCTCCCTCTCGCTCTCTCCCCATTCCTCCCCCTCGCTCTCTCCCCGTCCCTCCCTCTCGCTCTCTCCCCATGCCTCCCTCTCTCCTCTTACTTCCTTCCCTCCTGCTCTCTCTCCCTCCCTCCATCTCTCCGTCCACAGCGGTGATAGTGGGGGGCGTAGTGGGGGCTCTGTTTGCAGCGTTCCTGGTCATGCTGCTGGTGTACAGAATGAAGAAGAAAGATGAAGGCAGCTACACGCTGGAGGAACCCAAACAGACCACCGTCACCTACCAGAACCCTGACAAACAGGAGGAGTTCTACGCATGAGAGAGAGAGAGAGTGAGAGAGGGAGGACAGGGAGAGAGCGAGGGGGAGGCACGGGGAGAGAGGGAGGGACGGGAAGAGAGAGAGAGGGAGGGGAGAGAGGGAGAGGGAGGGACAGTGAGAGAGCGAGAGGGATCACTCCACCTCCTGTCTTGTCGCCTCACCTCTCCTTCCCATCTCTTCCTCCCTCTCCACATGTCAGTTGTTGTTAAGAGTGCCTGTCTCCATGGACTCCGAACTTTCTTAAAAAAAAATAAAAAAAATGAACAAAAATATATAAGCTGAAAAAATAACCCTAAACACATGATATACACATTTGTTTTTTAAAGTAAATGTTATGAATATTATACAATTATTGTTCTGATGTAATTAATTCATTTTTGTTTGTTTGTAAAAACACAAGCTCTTATTCCAGCACAATACTCCTCTGTCTGTCCCACTGAGCAAATGAGCCAAGAGAAAGAGGGATGAGGGGAGAAGAAGGAGGTAGGAGGGAGAGAGGTGTCATCTGATTGGCCACACAGATACTGGGGTCAAAGGTTAGAGGAAAGCTCACTATTGTATTGCCTTCCATTGTCCTTGTACACACACACACACACACTCCTTGCTGGCTCTTGCTGGCTACAGTAGTACACAATGAGATGCCTTCTGGTTCAGAGAGAAAAGTCTGATATATTTGTACTCTGTTTCACCCTGGGGGCTGCAGTACGAAAGCTGCCGTGTATACAGTCGTGGCCAAAAGTTTTGAGAATGACACAAATATTAATTTCCACAAAGTTTGCTGCTTCAGTGTCTTTATATTATTTTGTCAGGTGTTACTATGGATACTGAAGTATAATTACAAGTATTTCATAAGTGTCAAAGGCTTTTATTGACAACTACATGAAGTTGATGCAAAGAGTCAATATTTGCAGTGTTGACCCTTCTTTTTCAAGACCTCTGCAATCCGCCCTGGCATGCTGTCAATTAACTTCTGGGCCACATCCTGACTGATGGCTGCCCATTCTTGTAGAATCAATGCTTGGAGTTTGTGAGAATTTCTGGGATTTGTTTGTCCACCTACCTCTTGAGGATTGACCACAAGTTCTCAATGGGATTAAGGTCTGGGGAGTTTCCTGGCCATGGACCCAAAATATTGATGTTTTGTTCCCAGAGCCACTTAATTATCACTTTTGCCTAATGGCTCCATCATGCTGGAAAAGGCATTGTTCGTCACCAAACTGTTCCTGAATGGTTGTGAGAAGTTGCTCTCTGAGGATGTGTTGGTACCATTCTTTATTCATGGCTGTGTTCTTAGGCAGATTTGTGAGTGAGCCCACTCCCTTGGCTGAGAAGCAACCCCACACATGAATGGTCTCAGGATGCTTTACTGTTGGCATGACACAGGACTGATGGTAGCGCTCACCTTGTCTTCTCCGGACAAGCTTTTTTCTGGATGCCCCAAACAATCGTAAAGGCGATTCATCAGAGAAAATGACTTTACCCCAGTCCTCATCAGTCCAATCCCAGTACCCTTTGCAGAATATCAGTCTGTCCCTGATGTTTTTCCTGGAGAGAAGTGGCTTCTTTGCTGCCCTTCTTGACACCAGGCCATCCTCCAAAAGCCTTTGCCTCACTGTGCGTGCAGATGCACTCACACCTGCCTGCTGACATTCCTGAGCAAGCTCTGTACTGGTGGTGCCCCGATCTCGCAGCTGAATCAACTTTAGGAGACGTTCCTGGCGCTTGCTGGACTTTCTTGGGCACCCTGAAGCCTTCTTCACAACAATTGAACTGCTCTCCTTGAAGTTCTTGATGATCCGATAAATGGTTGATTTAGGTGCAGTCTTACTGGCAGTAATATCCTTGAAGCCCTTTTTGTGCAAAGCAATGATGACGGCACGTGTTTCCTTGCAGGTAACCATGGCTGACAGAGGAAGAACAATGATTCCAAGCACCACCCTCCTTTTGAAGCTTCCAGTCTGTTATTCAAACTCAATCAGCATGACAGAGTGATCTCCAGCCTTGTCCTCGTCAACACTCACACCTGTGTTAACAAGATAATCACTGACATGATGTCAGCTGGTCCTTTTGTGGCAGGGCTGAAATGCAGTGGAAATGTTTTTTGGGGGATTCAGTCATTTGCATGGCAAAGAGGGACTTTGCAATTAATTGATCACTCTTCATAACATTCTGGAGTTTATGCAAATTGCCATCATACAAACTGAGGCAGCAGACTTTGTGAAAATTAATATTTGTGTCATTCTCAAAACTTTTGGCAGCGACTGTACTGTAGTGGTGTGTAGTGCACGAACACACACACACACACACACACGCACGCACACACACACACACACACGCACACACACGCACACACACGCACACGCACACACACGCACACACACACACACAGCTTAGACCCCTCTCTCTGTGCTTGGTCAATCGGAGTAGGGGAACCCTCCCACAACGCTCTGACAACCTCAGGACAAGGTTGTGGCAACATTCACTGTTAATTTACAAAGGATTCTAACCAGGGATGTAGTGGGTAAACAAACGAAGCCCGGTGGGGCGGCGAGTAACATAAACATTAACTGATGCTAAGAATGACACCTGAGCATAGATGTGTTAACACTGTTCATCAAGTAAAGGGGTGTTTAAACAACAACATGGTTCACTAAGTAAAGGGGTGTTTAAACAACAACACTGTTCACCAAGTAAAGGGGTGTTTAAACAACAACACTGTTCATCAAGTAAAGGGGTGTTTAAACAACAACACTGTTCACCAAGTAAAGGGGTGTTTAAACAACAACATTGTTCATCAAGTAAAGGGGTGTTTAAACAACAACATGGTTCACTAAGTAAAGGGGTGTTTAAACAACAACACTGTTCACTAAGTAAATAGGTGTTTAAACAACAACACTGTTCACTAAGTAAAGGGGTGTTTAAACAACAACACTGTTCACTAAGTAAAGGGGTGTTTAAACAACAGTTTACGAGCGTTTACCCTCCTACATCCCTGGGTCGTATTCATTAAAGCAGGAAATGAGGAAAACGAACGGAAACGGGGAGAAGGACTATCTGGCCTTGTCCTGTAAGAAATGCTCATATCCGGTTTTCCATTGCAAAACATTTTCCAACATTGTCCATTGCGTGTCTTAATGAATAGGACCCTGATGCTGTATGCCAACACGGGGATAGTGGCTAGTTGTCTGGTCTGCTCCTTTACACTGTACAAAAGTGATTAGTGATATTGATAATCGATTATGTGTTAATGTTCCAGGCTGGTTGGTGAATGATGATACTGGTAATGCTCCCAACAGGAGGGTGTGTATTTAGCATTTTCAAAAGTTTATATGTAAATATCATTGTCTGTCATTGTCACTCTAACCACGATCGATGTTTCTATATCACGTCAGTCTGTGGCGCTGTGCTCTCAACACACGCAGGCATGCGCTCACACTATTAAGCACACACACACACACACACAAGCACGTGTTCACACACTCGAACACAGACATACACACACAAATATACATATCACCTGCACTTCATTGACTAAATATACATCAATCACATCACTCAACATATCATTGTCCTCATCAGGTGGTTTCAGTACTTTATTGATAAGACATCAATCCGTTTCAGGTTGGTTAGAGTTTGGTCCGTTGTGTAAAAGCAAAACCCTGTATCCATCCAATCACCTGCATGCATTTTCTTTCTCTTATTCCATTGGTTGTCTGTCTGGGGGTGGGGGCGGTTCTTTTTAACTGTGAGGGTGGGACTTACGATGCTGAAAGTGACTCTTCAAGTAGAAGTTGTCCATCGGTAGGTGTGGGGACAGGCGTTAGGGTGGGGGCTGTGGGTAGGTGTGAGGACAGGCGTTTGGGTGGGGGCTGTGGGTAGATGTGAGGACAGGCGTTTGGGTGGGGGCTGTGGGTAGGTGTGGGGACAGGAGTTTGGGTGGGGGCTGTGGGTAGTTGTGGGGACAGGAGTTGTGCTTTCTATCTAAGATTGTAACAATAACCAACACAACAGTACGATACCATGCTAATAATACAACCAGGCTAATATATTATAATTTACTGTAGAACAACTGCATGGGAGTCAAACTATACTAGTGTGTGTGTGTGTGTGTGTATGTGTGTGTGTGTGTGTATGTGTGTGTGTGTGTGTGTGTGTGTGTGTGTGTGTGTGTGTGTGTGTGTGTGTGTGTGTGTGTGTGTGTGTGTGAGGGGTGTTCTCTGAGAGGAATGTACTGTGGGCAGGTGTGTATTTTACCTGCTCCAGCAGTTCTGACACTCTTCCATAGTCAGGTAGTCACACCTGTAGCCGTGTGTGTAGGTCTCACCTGTTCACTGCTGAATGTGGGGCTAGTCTGCTTTTTCATACAGTCTGTCTCTCTGTTTGTATTAGGACTGACTGACACACACATCACAGTGTGTGTGGGTATATGTGTGTGTGTGTGTGTGTGTGTGCCAAGCCGTATCCACGGTTACCCATCCTGTTTTTATACATGTACATTTTTTTAAGGCTGAGTTTCTGTCATTGACTGCTGGGCGCCGGGAGACGGACCTCCTCGCAACAGCCCTGCCAAATAAAAATAAAAGACCTCATTGGTTAACACACTGTCCTCTGTGATTTCATTGGCTGAGGCTGTGTGGGTGGAAGGAACATGAGGGAACATGACTGGTGGGGTGAAGAACTCTGAATATTGAATGGCAGTATCACATGGTTAACACTCTCCGGTGATCATTTCACTTCCTTATGTTATAAAATAATTGTTTTACAGTTGGTCCCGTGTAGCTCAGTTGGTAGAGCATCTCCCTTGCAATACCAGGGTTGTTGGTTCAATTCCCACTGGGGACTAATATGAAACTGTATGAACTCACTACTGTAAGTCTGTCTGGATAAGAGTGTGTCTGTTAAATAACTAACAAGACATGTTCAGTGGGGTTGTTCTCCAGCATATCATTAATGTTACGCTATTACATCCCATAATACACACCAAGCTCTATTGACATAACTGGATGTCAGAAGGTGAATTCACCAATTTGTAAGTCGCTCTGGATAAGAGTGTCTGCTAAATGACTTAAATGTAAATAACGGTGCTGGTTTCTCATAAAAAACTGTAGGGGATTTTTACATTTTGTGGCTGTCGCCTTCAAAGTCCCGTTGGGTGTGTAAGGACATTCTGCCCTGTGTTTATACCAGAGGCCACTGGAGACTGCTTTGGTCAGAGGTCCGCTTGTTTAATAAGGATTGCAAGCCGGAGTTTACACTTACAGCAATTTGCAAGTAAGGCACTCAGTACAAAAGATGGTGTTTTCCTTTTTTATCCCCTACTGAGAATCACCCCGCCCAGGCTGATCTCCCTTAACTTTAATACCATGTAAGCTCATAATTAGCAGTTGCTAATACAAAGATGTCTCTGCTAGGCGGAGTTCAGCTTATTGTTGTTTGCAGTTAGTTTCCCAATCCTCCCTCCCCCTATTTCTATCGTGTGCCAGCAGAAGTAAGACTGGAACATAGTATCAACAGGAACTGAAAGTATAGTTTAAACACACAGATATCTTTACTTTTGTTCAGTTGACCTCTTCATGCACTTATAAAGTCTCTATCACTGATTCTTAATTTCAAGCTAAAGCAAAACATTAATCATTATACTTTTGAAATTACAGGTGTTCCTCTAATGTATTATAAAATTCCTTTCGGGTGCTGCCATAGATTTACATGAGGGCTGCAGTCCTAACACGTTATTTCAGCGCTCGCGCTAGCCACTTTCCCTCGGGGGAATCCCTGTCGAAACTGGATGCAGTTCGATTGCCATCTCAAGTGAACGTCACAACTTTGATCACTTGTGAGGTTGATATGACCCACAATTCAATGCAAACTGTAGTTACGTGTATCCGGTGTCTGCGAGGTGCCAAATTTAATCAACATGGCTGCATTTTCGGCATTTCAGACAATTATGACGCTAGCTTTATAAAAACATATGAATATAGATGACCTTTATTTTAGCGTTGGCAAGTGGGAAGGATGCTCAAATTAGCTTAGTCTCGTAGTGAGCAGTTTAGAAAACGTAGCTATCTTCATAAATATATTTTTTTCGGAAATCTGAAATGTATTGGAATAAACTATAAAACTATCTAGCCAGCTATGGGTAACTGTAGCTAGCTACCTGGCAGACGTGCTAGCTACATTAATAGCTTTAGGTTTGTTGTTTTTAAGTTCAACTTCAAGATTTCCATCAAGGACATTGCCTCTCCGATCATAAGGGAGATTTTAAGGTACACTCAGATGTGACGATGTAAAATGTAATTCCAAGACTGAGGGTTTAAGGCCGAGAGCTGTCCACTTTGCGTTTGGACTGCAAGAAAGCTCAAGGTCATTGGCCGCAGATAAAATTATGTCAAATAAATCACATTATGTCTACTGTAGCTTTGATTGGACTGATCATATCAACATTATACCAAATATTTTTATAACTTAACCAAGATAGACCACAGCCTGTCATTACCAAGTAATAAATTAATTTGCCTTTGCACTCTTTCTAAACAACGTGATTTAAAAAAAACCTTAAAAAGGGTAAACTCTACAAATCTTTGTCCACTCTGTTAATAGCATAGTGTCGTTTTGGGAACAGAAAATCGTATTAAAATCAAATATTTAATTGATAAGAAAATGTGCAGAATGTCAGCCAAAATCTGTCTTGTTCCATCTTCTCCCACTGCCGGCCAGAGGGCTACCCCTCAATACCATATTTGGTAGGGAGTGGAAACGCCAAACGGATGTTTCACATTTATACCTCATGCCTTTGGAAAGTAATTCAGACCCCTTGACTTTTTCCACATTGGACTTTTTCCACATTTTGTTACATTACAGCCTTATTCTCAAATTAATTAAATATTTGTTGTTTCTCAGCAATCTACACACTGACCCATAATGACAAAGAGAAAACAGGTTTTTAGATTTTGCAAATTTATTAAAGTTTTCAGACCCTTTGCTATGAGACTCAAAATTGAGGTCAGGTGCATCCTGTTTCCATTGATCATCCTTGAGATGTTTCAACAACTTCATTGGAGTCCACCTGTGGTAAATTGAATTGTTTGGACATGATTTGGAAAGGCACACACCTGTCTATATAAGGTCCCACAGTTGACAGTGCATGTCAGAGCAAAAACCAAGCCATGAGGTTGAAGGAATTATCTGTAGAGCTCCGAGAAAGGATTGTGTTGATGCACAGACCTGGGGAAGGGTACCAAAACATTTCTGCAGCATTGAAGGTAGCCAAGAACACAGTGGCCTCCATCATTCTTAAATGGAAGAAGTTTGGAACCAAAAAGACTCTTCCTACAGCTGGCCACTCGGCCAAACTGAGCAATCGGAGGAGGTGACCAAGAACCCGATGGTCACTCTGACAGAGCTCCAGAGTTTCTCTGTGGAGATGGGAGAACCTTCCAGAAGGACAACCATCTCTGCAGCACTCCACCAATCAGGCCTTTATGGAAGAGTCAGATGGAAGCCACTCCTCAGTTAAAGGCACTACAGCCCGCTTGGAGTTTGCCAAAAAAGCACCTAAAGGACTCTCAGACCATGAGAAACAAGATTCTCTGCTCTGATGAAACCAACAGGACCTTTCAACAGAACAACGACCCTAAGCACACAGCCAAGACTTCGGGACACGTCTCGGAATGTCCTTGAGTGGCCCAGCCAGAGCCCGGTGTCACGAACCGTAACAAAAAGGGAGTCAACGTGGAGATAAAGAATAACAAAATATATTTATTAACTGAAGTAAACTAAATACAATTAACAGTGATGTGTGTAAGTCAGTAGTGTAAGTGAGTGTTTGAATGTTTACGTGTGATAATGAGGGGTGTTGAAAGGTGCCAACGCAAACAAACAAAACAGACACAAAAATACCACAACAAAATCTTTCTGTGTCTGGATGGAGAGAGTCTCCTCCATGAATGGGGAAGAGGTGCATTTATCCTGGGACACACCCAGGTGTGTCCCATGTCGCTGACGACTCTCCCAGCCCCGCCCACCGACATCTTATTGTCGTGTCTTTGGCTATGCCGGATTAAGTGAAATGACATGCTATTCTATAAAATCCTTTCTCTGTAATTAATATTACCTGATTGAGCTAATCATGTAAATGTAATTACCGAGAAAGTCGGGGCACCACAAAATAATATTTATAGAGCAGTTACCTTCCGAATAAACTCTTAAAGACCTAGTAATATTTTATATCAATAGCAGTCAATATTAATCGTCACCTTATTTCAGTCTCATCTGAAAGATGTAAATTCTTCACGAACCCTGGCTAACAAGTTGAATCAGCAATACAAAATTGGGTTTAATTGTTTATTTACTAAATACCTAACTAATCACACAGAATTACATATACACAGAATAAATCATACCTTGATTACAAATTACGTAATAAAAGTAAATGTCCCTAGCGAGCGGAACAGATATGCCAGCTGGTTACACAAAGAAAAGGAGGCTGGGTTTGAGTGAAGGAGTGGGAAGACTGAGGAACAAAGGGAGAAGCGATGTCTCTATCATAAATACAGTATCTTATGCATTCTAAATTATTGCCCATTTGGAAAAGGAAAATGCAATAAATATTTGCTCTGAGCTGCGCTTCGGTAGGTTGGTGGTAGATGGAAGGCCGTGTTGCCCAACAGAGTCCTTTGTCCTTTGAAGAATGTCTCTGCTGGTAAATTAGATAGGTTGTAGTAACGTCGTTGTGTGGTAGACAGGGTACTCTGTCTGTTCTTTCCTAGCCCACGTTTGCAGCTGCTGTTGCTAACTCAACGGCTAGGAGGTATCACTTCTAGTTCAAAGTTCATACCATTCGCAAACAAAGCTCACGCTGAGGTTGGCTTCGTTCTGTAGTTATTATCTGAACCATTCTGACATCGGACCGTCGTCCTCACATCCTCGGAAAAGGAGGTTACATTTTCGTCAAGGCTTTATATAGTGGAGGGAGAAGGGTGTGTTTGAAAAGTTTTATAACCCACTGATTGAGCAGAGCCCAAACCTTATGAAAACCCAAATCTCTCATTTGGAAGCTAAAATTACATTTAATCTTTTCACCAATAATTTTATATTCAAACATTTCAATTGAACAACAATTCCATGTGAATCCGATAACTACAATGTGCAGACGTTCCACTGTAGAGTTTATGTCATCCTATCATTGATGAGAATGTCTCAGATGATAACCAAACTGACATCATATTCATTAAGCACCAACGCATATGTTCAACTGGTCGGATGACCAGAATATAGTTCATTTCCCCCCACCTTCTGATGTTCCCAGAATCTCTATGTTAACCGAGGGGTTTTCAAATGTCACATCAACAGAGTGGGAGGGTCGTCACACCGGAGTTGAACTCAATCGAACATCTCTGGAAAGACCTTAAAATAGCTGTGCAGCGAAACTCCCCATCCAACCTGACAGAGTTTGAGAGGATCTGCAGAAAGAAATGGGAGAAACTCCCCAAAAACAGTTGTGCCAAGCTTGTAGTGTCATACCCTAGAAGACTCAAGGCTGTAATTGCTACCAAAGGTCCTTCAACAAAATATTGAGCAAAGGGTCTGAATATTTATGTAAATAAGATATTTCTGCTTTTAATTTGCTATAAATTTGCAAACATTTCTAAAAACCTGTTTTTGCTTTGTCATTATGGGCTATTATGTGTAGATTGATGAGAGGAAAAATTATTTTATCAATTTTAGAATAAGGCTGTAATGTAACAAAATGTGGAAAAAGTCAAGGGGTCTGAATACTTTCCGATTGCACTGTATGTGTATCATTATTATATCTGTGATCAGACTTCAGGAATTATAGATAAAACGTTTCTGTGCTCATCTGCCATTGGACAAATATTACACCACAAGTCAGAAATCACACATTCAACAATGACTGGTTTGGAAGGAATCTGCTATTCTAACTGCGATGCAAAGCAATCAATCTTTTTCTTCCCCTGCCTGCACTTCAGTGGAGAGGGTGTGTGCCCCAAGTCTGGGTTTTAACGATTTCATACATATGTCTGAAACAGTCTCTTTTCCAAGATTAAAAGAATAAACATTCACACCGTGGGCATGAAAATGTTAACTATATTGGCCATGCTGTCAATCCAGCATGATTTCTGCCGGGTCAAAACAACTGGTAACTAAGAATTGGGAAATCTTCTACTTTGGTGCATTCAAGACAACTCAGAACTCGGAAAAAAACGAGCTCCGACTGGAAAAAAAGACGTTTGGAACAGTCTTTCAACTCGGAATAAAAAGTTGGGAACTTGGGTCTCTTTCTAAAGCTTGGACTTTCCCACCTGAAGATCACTGACATCATGATTCGACCTCATTTTACCCCGAGTTCCCAGTTGTCTTGAAAGGACCATAAATCCAGAGAATACCAGACTTTTGATGAGAAAGTTTGCCCACAAGAAGGATCGCCGCGCAACTTTCCTGTTCGTGAGGACAACACGGTGAGTACAAAAATTGCTGTCTCCCCCTCAGAAATTATACTGTTCTGACTTGGTGGTGCACATGTAGCCTATAGCCAGTTTTAGAGAATTATCATAATGGAAAATGGTAAAATCTTTCATTGTCTGCTTATATGCCCCCGTTATTTATCCTACGGTTCTGACTTGGTGTACAGGGAGAATACGGTAAGAATGGCCAATGTTCTGAAATCTGTCGCTGTACATTTCAAAAGTGCTGAACACATAGTTATATCGTCACTCTGAACTTGCTCATTAATGTCAGAATCGAAAATGCCTCTTATCCCTTCATTACATCTCAATTGTTATATAGGTCTATCTCAGTGTCTTATACATAATTTTAGGCAATGTAGGAATTATGCATTTCTTTGTTTTGCATACTATGTTTATTATAAGTAGAAGAAGATGGGATACTATATCATGTTGTTGGGTCTGTAACCATGAAGAGGGGATACTATATAATGTTGTTGGGTCTGTAACCATGAAGAGGGGATACTATATAATGTTGTTGGGTCTGTAACCATGAAGAGGGGATACTATATAATGTTGGGTCTGTAACCATGAGGAGGAGATTCTATATATTATTGTTGGGTCTGTAACCATGAGGAGGAGATTCTATATATTATTGTTGGGTCTGTAACCATGAAGAGGGGATACTATATAATGTTGTTGGGTCTGTAACCATGAAGAGGGGATACTATATAATGTTGTTGGGTCTGTAACCATGAGGAGGGGATACTATATAATGTTGTTGGGTCTGTAACCATGAAGAGGGGATACTATATAATGTTGTTGGGTCTGTAACCATGAAGAGGGGATACTATATAATGTTGTTGGGTCTGTAACCATGAGGAGGAGATTCTATATATTATTGTTGGGTCTGTAACCATGAGGAGGGGATACTATATAATGTTGTTGGGTCTGTAACCATGAAGAGGGGATACTATATAATGTTGTTGGGTCTGTAACCATGAAGAGGGGATACTATATAATGTTGTTGGGTCTGTAACCATGAAGAGGGGATACTATATAATGTTGGGTCTATAACCATGAAGAGGGGATACTATATAATGTTGTTGGGTCTGTAACCATGAAGAGGGGATACTATATAATGTTGTTGGGTCTGTAACCATGAAGAGGGGATACTATATAATGTTGTTGGGTCTGTAACCATGAGGAGGGGATACTATATAATGTTGTTGGGTCTGTAACCATGAAGAGGGGATACTATATAATGTTGTTGGGTCTGTAACCATGAGGAGGGGATACTATATAATGTTGTTGCGTCTGTAACCATGAAGATGGGATACTCTATAATGTTGTTGGGTCTGTAACCATGAAGAGGGGATACTATATAATGTTGTTGGGTCTGTAACCATGTAGAGGGGATACTATATGATGTTGTTGGGTCTGTAACCATGTAGATGGGATACTCTATAATGTTGTTGGGTCTGTAACCATGAAGAGGGGATACTATATAATGTTGTTGGGTCTGTAACCATGAAGAGGGGATACTATATAATGTTGTTGGGTCTGGAACCATGAAGATGGGATACTATATGATGTTGTTGGGTCTGTAACCATGAAGAGGGGATACTATATAATGTTGGGTCTATAACCATGAAGAGGGGATACTATATAATGTTGTTGGGTCTGTAACCATGAAGAGAGGATACTATATAATGTTGTTGGGTCTGTAACCATGAAGAGGGGATACTATATAATGTTGTTGGGTCTGTAACCATGAAGAGGGGATACTATATAATGTTGTTGGGTCTGTAACCATGAAGAGAGGATACTATATAATGTTGTTGTGTCTGGAACCATGAAGATGGGATACTATAAGATGTTGTTGGATCTGTAACCATGAAGAGAGGATACTATATAATGTTGTTGGGTCTGTAACCATGAATGAGAGGATACTATATAATGTTGGGTCTGTAACCATGAATGAGAGGATACTATATAATGTTGGGTCTGTAACCATGAAGAGGGGATACTATATAATGTTGTTGGGTCTGTAACCATGAGGAGGGGATACTATATAATGTTGGGTCTGTAACCATGAAGATGGGATACTATATAATGTTGTTGGGTCTGTAACCATGAAGAGGGGATACTATATAATGTTGTTGGGTCTGTAACCATGAAGAGGGGATACTATATAATGTTGTTGGGTCTGTAACCATGAAGAGGGGATACTATATAATGTTGTTGCGTCTGTAACCATGAAGATGGGATACTCTATAATGTTGTTGGGTCTGTAACCATGAAGAGGGGATACTATATAATGTTGTTGGGTCTGTAACCATGTAGAGGGGATACTATATGATGTTGTTGGGTCTGTAACCATGTAGATGGGATACTATATAATGTTGTTGGGTCTGTAACCATGAAGAGGGGATACTATATAATGTTGTTGGGTCTGGAACCATGAAGATGGGATACTATATGATGTTGTTGGGTCTGTAACCATGAAGAGGGGATACTCTATAATGTTGTTGGGTCTGTAACCATGAAGAGAGGATACTATAAGATGTTGTTGGGTCTGTAACCATGAAGAGGGGATACTATATAATGTTGGGTCTGTAACCATGTAGATGGGATACTATATAATGTTGTTGGGTCTGTAACCATGAAGAGGGGATACTATATAATGTTGGGTCTGTAACCATGTAGATGGGATACTATATAATGTTGTTGGGTCTGTAACCATGAAGAGGGGATACTATATAATGTTGGGTCTGTAACCATGTAGATGGGATACTATATAATGTTGTTGGGTCTGTAACCATGAAGAGGGGATACTATATAATGTTGTTGGGTCTGTAACCATGAAGAGGGGATACTATAAGATGTTGTTGGGTCTGTAACCATGAAGATGGGATACTATATAATGTTGGGTCTGTAACCATGAAGATGGGATACTATATAATGGTGGGTCTGTAACCATGAAGATGGGATACTATATAATGTTGTTGGGTCTGTAACCATGAAGAGAGGATACTATAAAATGTTGTTGGGTCTGTAACCATGAAGAGAGGATACTATATAATGTTGTTGGGTCTGTAACCATGAAGAGGGGATACTATATAATGTTGTTGGGTCTGTAACCATGAAGAGAGGATACTATATGATGTTGTTTGTCAGTGACCGTTTAGTAATTAACCCATGTACAGTAATTCCATTTGATATTGTGAGGGTTGTTTTGTTTGTGCAATGCGCTGTCTGTGCGCCGTTATATTGTCTATAAAAGTGGATCCTCGTGATTGTATTTTCCTTCCTTGTTAGACCATATAGGCCTAATAAAATTATTCAAATTGTAGGCTAACCGTGTCTCTTTCTCTCTCTGTGGTGACATAAAGAACAGTAAAGTTAAGGCCTCAATATCTCGCTGATTTTATCTGAACTAACACCTATCGGAATTTCTGTTGGTGTTCGTTCTGAACGAAGGACTGCCTCGTCGCAGCTCGTTTGCCTGCACTTGCTTATATTTAGAGCTAGCTGATAATGATATATGAACAAACATTATACATCTACTGAACATAAATGTAATAATGTTTCTGTATGGTTAAAAATTCAAAACTCATGTCGGCATTCGTTTTTATTTGAAGGAGAATGCGTTTTTTTTTTTTAAATCGAGCTACACAACAAGGAGTCAGTAGAAACGATATTTATTTATTTTTTAGCAAGTCAGCCGTGTCAGCTATGGTTTTTAAAAAGACAGTAAAATGAGGCTGAATGATCATTTTTGCTGCCAGATGAGGCTCTGTTGCTTTGCCAGGTGTAGCATCGGTGATGATTCACCCCGTGGTGCTGAACAGAAAGCTCTGCTATCGGCCACAGCCTCACGTAGGCCATAACAGTTTGTCACCGTTATACATTATAAAAAGGAAAGGTTCCTGGGGTATCCTTTAGAGGTTCTTCATATTGAAACTGTGGGGGAACCCCTGGAAACCCCTTTTAATGGATAATTGAAGAACCTTTTGAAGGACGTTTTAAATGACGTTTTGAAGAACGTTTTGAAGGACGTTTTGAAGGACGTTTTAAATGACGTTTTGAAGAACGTTTTGAAGGACGTTTTGAAGAACGTTTTGAAGGACGTTTTTTGGACTCACCCTCCCTCTCTTATTATTATGCATAACAATAACAACAATAACAACAATAGTTTATTTGTCTGTGTTTATTTAGATTTTAGTGGCAAAGCAGAATAAATAAATAAATCTTTATATGAGGTAAACTCCCAGCAGAGCCCCAAGTCCAATGTGTATATCCTCTGTCCTGTCGATGTTACTGTGTTGATGTTCTCTGTATCCACAGCCAGAATGATTTTGTAGTACATGGTGATCGAACAGGTGTCCTGTTATATTTATTAACAAAACATGCACAGACATTATTCATACCTTTGTTTTTTGTGGTGAATGTGAATGAAAAAAAAATGTTTTGATGATGGTTTTCATACACATCCCTTACCCATAATGTAGAGGCCTCTGGGACCTTTTGGGGGACATTTTCAGTGCCAAGAACCCAAAGGTTCTAAGAAAGAACTTTGAGGATCTTAAAGGAACTCTTGTTGCATCACACATTTTTTTTAGAGTGTAACTGAGTTGCTATAGTTAACAAAAAACACTTGTTAGTGTAATTACACTATGTAATAAGGACCCCTTAAAAGGAAGTGTTGCCCAGAGATAAGCTTGTTTTGGTGAGAAATTAACATGAATTTTTAATGAATATGAAAAGCGTATACTAAAATATGAGAAAACTAAATGCAATGTCTCAAAATCCATATCCATCTGACCTCTATATTGTTTTATGTCCTGTGGATTCGAGAAGAAAGATGATATCAATAGGAAAGGGAGCCTCTGTCAGGTAACCAATAGCCTTCATTCTTGCACAGAATCCAGAATAACTGATGTGATGCTAATTTCCTCATTTTTTTTCTCTGGCCTCTGCTGATTTAGTCACCCTGATTTTGACCATCTACAAGGGTAAAAAAATGTTTTGATTGGATTATGATAGAGACATGGGTTTTGGACCATTGCTTTTCTTCCAGGATTATCTACACAATGAACACATTATTTTACCCATTGGTCAAAAGATGAGATTTTGATTGGACACCCTACATATGGAACAGACATATAGCACACACAAACATATCACTCTCAGAGACCTCTGAATCTCACATCAATAACTTCTACCTCCTAGACACTTGAGTAGAGCTGGGAGAATCAAATGTTTGGTCATGGAGTGGTGCTGACTGGGTGATGCTGTGACACGCGGCACCCTCTGCTGTTTGATTATGGTATTACACCCCAGTCACCACATACCTCCACATACCTCATGCAAATAATTTGTACTCATCCACTAGGGAAGGAGAGAGAAAGGGAGAGGTATGGGAATTGCTGCTAGTACTTGCTGTACTTGTTTCCTTGTGAATGTAACTATAGAAACTAGTCTATAGTATAGAGCTGCTATGAAGTGTGTTGTGTAGCTCTCGGCTCCCTCTGGTGGGTGATATGTAACTTACTGAAGATCATATTCAATTAAAGTATTTGAATTCCTATTACTACAAGAGCAGCACAAACACATTCTTGTAGGCAAACCATATTGGGACGGCAGTGTAGCCTAGTGGTTAGAGCGTTGGACTAGTAACTGAAAGGTTGCAACATCGAATCCCCGAGCTGACAAGGTAAAAAATCTGTTGTTCTGCCCCTGAACAGGCAGTTAACCCATTGTTCCCTGGTAGGCCATCATTGAAAATAAGAATTTGTTCTTAACTGACTTGCCTAGTTAAATAAAAGTAAAAAGAAAATATCAATTCACTTTACAGATGAGCTGGAACTGATTGATTCCAGCTTTGCACACTCTTGGCATTCTCTCAACCAGCTTCACCTGGAATGCTTTTCCAACAGTCTTGAAGGAGTTCCCACATATGCTGAGCACTTGTTGGCTGATTCTCCTTCACTCTGCGGTCCAACTCATCCCAAACCATCTCAATTGGGTTGAGGTAGGGGGATTGTAGAGGCCAGGTCATCTGATGCAGCACTCCATCCCTCTCCTTCTTGATCAAATAGCCCCTGGAAGTTTGTTGGGTCGGTGTCCTGTTGAAAAACAAATGATAGTCCCACTAAGCACAAACCAGATGGGATGATGTATCGCTGCAGAATGCTGTGGTAGCCATGCTGGATAAATGTGTCTTGAATTCTAAATAAATGTGTCACCAGCAAAGCACCCCCACCCAATCACACTTCCTCCTCAATGCTTCACGGTGGGAACCACACATGCGGACATCATCCATTCACCTACACTGTCTCACAAAGACACGGAGGTTGGAACCAAAAATCTCAAATTTGGACTCTCCAGGCCAAATGACAGATTTCCACTGGTCTAATGTCCATTGCTCATGTTTCTTGGCCCAAGCAAGTCTCTTCTTCTTATTGGTGTCCTTTAGTAGTGGTTTCTATACAGCAATTGGACCATGAAGGCCTGATTCATGCAGTCTCCTCTGAACAGTTTATGTTGGGATGTGTCTTTAATTGAACTCTGTGAAGCATTTATTTGGGCTGCAATTTCTGAGGCTGGTATCTCTAATGAACTTATCCTCTGCGGCAGGGTTAACTCTGTATCATGACACAAGGCGAGACCCAGATGCAGATGGTTGGAGTATTACAATGTTTATTAATCCAAAAGGAGTAGGCAAGAGAATGATCGTGGACAGGCAAAGGGTTAAACCCAGATCAGAGTCCAGGAGGTACAGAGTGGCAGACAGGCTCGAGGTCAGGACCGGCAGGCAGGTACAGAGTCCAGAAACAAGCAAGGGTCAAAACCGGGAGGACTAGAAAAATGAGAATAGCAAAAAGCAGGAGAACGGAAAAAACCTCTGGTTGACTTGGAAAAACATACAAGACGAACTGGCACAGAGAGACAGGAAACACAGGGATAAATACACCTCCTCCTGGAGGGGGTGGAGACAATCACAAGGACAGGTGAACCAGATCAGGGCGTGACACTCTGGGTCTTCCTTTCCTGTGGCGCTCCCCATGAGAGCCAGTTAACCATCAACAGCGCTTGATGGTTGTTGCAACTGGATTGAAGAAAATTTCAAAGTTCTTGAAATGTTCCGCATTGACTGATGTCTTAAAAGTAATGATGGACGTCATTTCTCTTTGCTTATTTGAGCTGTTCTTGACATGATATGGACTTGGTATTTTACCAAATAGGGCTATGTTCTGTATACCACCCCTACCTTGTCACAACACAACTGATTGGCTTCGAGGCAAAGGATGGCTACTTTGAATAATCTGAAATCTAAATTATATTTTGATTTGTTTAATACCGGATGGGGGTTATGAGTAGGGTTGGGGGGATTTTAATGCAGGCAAACTTAATCAGTTTTACAAATATTTTACCAGATTGTCACGGGCAACCAGAGGGAAAAAACTCTATTCAACCTTTCAACTCCACACACAAAGACATGTACAAACCTCTCCCTCGCCCTCATTGGCAAATCTGACCATAATTCTATCCTCCTGATTCCTGCTTACAACCAAAAACTAAAGCAGGAAGTACCTGTGGCTCGCTCAATATGGAAGTGGTCAGATGATGCGGATGCTACACTACAGGACTGTTTTGCTAGAACAGACTGGAAAATGTTCCGGGATTCATCCAATGGCATTGAGGAGTACACCACATCAGTCACCGGCTTAATCAATAAGTGCATCGACGACGTCGTCCCCACAGTGACTGTACGTACATATCCCAACCAGAAGCCATGGATTACAGGCAACATCCACATCGAGCTAAAGGCTAGAACTGCTGCTTTCAAGGAGCGGGACACTAATCCAGACGCCTATAAGAAATCCCGCTATGCCCTCAGACGAACCATCAAAGAGGCAAAGCGTCAGGATTAAAATTGAATCCTGCTACACCGGCTCTGGCGCTTGTCGGATGTGGCAGGGATTGAAAACTATTATGGACTACAAAGGGAAACCCAGACGCGAGCTGCCCAATGACGCAAGCCTACCAGACAAGCTAAATGTCTTTTATGCTCGCTTCGAGGCAAGCAACACTGCACGAGAGCACCAGCTGTTCTGGATGTGTGTGTGATAACGCTCTCGGTAGCCGATTTTATCAAGACCTTTAAACAGATCAACATTCACAAAGCCAGGGTGCCAGATGGATTACCAGGACGTGTACTCAAAGAACGCGCGGACCAACTGGCAAGTGTCTTCACTGACAGTTTCAACCTCTCCCTGACTGAGTTTGTAACACCTACATGTTTCAAGCAGACCACCATAGTCCCTGTGCCCAAGGAAGCGAAGGTAACCTACCTAAATGACTACCTCACGTCGGTAACCATGAAGTGCTTTGAAAGGCTGGTCATGGCTCACCTCAACAGCATCCTCCCGGACACCCTAGACCCACTCTAATTTGCATACTGCCCCAACCCATCCACAGATGATGCAATCTCAATTGCACTCCACACTGCCCTTTCCTACCTGGACAAAAGGAACACCTACTGTACGTGAGAATGCTATTGACTACAGCTCAGCGTTCAACACCATAGTGCCCTCAAAGCTCATCACTAAGCTAAGGAACTAAACACCTCCCTCTGCAACTGGATCCTGGACTTCCTGACGGGCCGCCCCCATGTAGTAAGGGTAGGCAACAACACATCTGGCTCACTGATCCTCAACACTGGGGCCCCTTAGGGGTGTGTACCTAGTCCCCTCCTGTACACCCTGTTCACCCATGACTGCGTGGCCAAACACGACTCCATCACCCTCATGAAGTTTGCTGACGACACAACAGTGGTAGGCCTGATCACCAACAACAATGAGACAGCCAATAGGGAGGTCAGAGACCAGTGTGGTGCCAGGACAACAACCTCTCCCTCAATGTGAGCAAGACAAAGGAGCTGATCGTGTACTACAGGAAAAGGCGGACCGAACAGGTCCCCATTAACATTGACGTGGCTGTAGTGGAGCTGGTCGAGAGTTTCAAGTTCCTTGGTGTCCACATCACCAACGATCTATCATGGTCCAAACACACCAAGAAAGACGTGAGGAGGGCACGGCAAAATATATTTCCCCTCAGGAGACTGAAAAGATTTGGCATGGGTCCCCAGATCCTCAAAAGTTTCTACAGCTGCGCCATCAAGAGTATCCTGACCGGTTGCATCACCGCCTAGTATGGCAGCTGCGTGGCATCTGACCACAGGGCGCTACAGAGGGTAGTGTGTACGGCCGAGTACATCACAGGGGCCAAGCTTCCTGCAATCCAGGACCTCTATACCAGGCGGTGTCAGAGGAAATAATAATTAAATAGTCAGAGACGCCAGTCACCCAAGTCATAGACTGTTCTCTCTACTATCACACGGCAAGCGGTACCGGAGCACCAAGTCTAGGACCAAAAGGCTCCTTAACAGCTTCTACCCCCCAGACATAACACTGCTGAACAATTAATCAAATGGCCACCCGACTATTACATTGCGTTATTGTGTTACTTTTTATTTATTTTTTACTTTAGTTTATTTGTTAAATATTTTCTTAACTCTTCTTGAACTGGTTAAGGGCTTGTAAGTAAGAATTTCAGGGTAAGGTCTACACTTGTTGTATTCGGCGCATTTCAGAAATAAAGTTTGATTTGATTTGATTCAGGAAGGTAGCTTGGAGGGGGAGGCTGGCGTGTTGGGGGTGGACTATTCATGATAAGGGGAAGCTGCTCCACTGACGACACCACTCCCTCCTCTCCTCTCCTCTACCTGACCTGCCTGGGACCCACAGAGATTCACAGTCATTAACAAACACGAACAATTGGTTTGTGCAGTGTGATTAATGGATGTGATTAATGGATGGATTAATTGATCTGGCCATTACACACACACACACACACACACACACACACACACACACACACACACACACACACACACACACACACACACACACACACACACACACACACACACACACACACACACACACACAAATGTATTTATAAAGCTCTATACAAAAAGTGCTATACAGAAACACAGCCTAAAACAATGCAGATGTAGAAGCACGGTGGCTAGGAAAAACTCCATAGAAAGGCACGAACCTAGGAAGAAACCTAGAGAGGAACCAGGCTCTGAGCAGTGGCCAGTCCTCTTCTGTGCCAGGTGCAGATTTTAAAAGTATGTGGCCAAGATGTTCAAATGTTCATAGATGACCAGCAGGGTCAAATAATAATAATCACAGTGGTTGTAGAGGGTGCAACAGGTCAGTACCTCAGGAATAAATATCAGTTGGCTTTTCGTAGCCGAGCATTCAGAGGTCGAGACAGCAAGTGTGGTAGAGAGTTGAAAACAGCAGGTCCAGCTAGCCTATGCTAGGCCCTGAAGATGTCCATCAGCCACTCCTTGGGCTACAATACCTATTTTGCCAATTGGCCTGGACGCCTTTTATTGCTGATCCTTCACGACTTGACTCCGACGTAATCCACCCGAGGGGGTTTTCAACTGGCTCCCCCGTCGCGACGTCCGCTGAATGCCCATCTGCTAGCCTGCTAGCCATGGCCCGCTAGCTGTCGAGAGCACACTGGACTGTTAGCTGAAGAGGTCCATCAGCCAATTTTTGGGGGGGCTACTACAACTATTTTGCTAATTGGCCTCAACCCTTTCACTACACGGAGTCCATCACGACTGATCTGCCAATGTAACTACACGAAGGGGCTACAACTAACACCTTCCATCGCGACGTCCCTCTAAGGCCCTTCTGCTAGCTTGCTAGCACCGGCCCGCTAGCTGTCTGAATCACCGTGTCTCCAGCTCGCCCAGCTACTCACTGGATCCAATGATCACTCGGCTACGCATGCCTCTCCCTAATGTCAATATGCCTTGTCCATTGCTGTTTTGGTTAGTAATTATTGCCTTATTACATTGTAGAGCCTCTAGCCCTGTACAATACGCCTTAGCCAACCCTTTAGTACCACCTCCCACACATGCAGTGACCTAACCTGGTTTAAATGATGTTCCAAGAGACAATATCTCTCTCATCGTCACTCAATGCACAGGTTTACCTCCACTGTATTCGCATCCTACCATACCTTTGTTTGTACATTATGCCTTGAATCTATGCTATCGTGCCCAGAAACCTGCTCCTTTTACTCTCTATTCTGAACGTACTAGACGACCAGTTCTTATAGCCTTTAGCCGTACCCTTATCATACTCCTACTCTGTTCCTCTGGTGATGTAGAGGTTAACCGAGGCCCTGCAGTACCTAGCTCCGCTCCCATTCCCCAGGCGCTCTCATTGGTTGACTTCTGTAACCGTAAAAGCCATGGTTTCATGCATGTTAACATTAGAAGCCTCCTTCCTAAATTTGTTTTATTCAATCCTTTATCCCCCCCTCCAACCCAGATGTCCATGTATGGCCGTGTCTGAATCCTGGCTTAGGGAGACAACCAAAAACTATGAAATTTCCATCCCTAACTATAACATTTTCCGGCAAGATAGAACTCCCCAAAGATTGGAAAGCTGCTGCAAGTCACCCCCCTCTTCAAAGGGGGAGACACTCTCAACCCAAATTGCTACAGACCTATATCTATCCTACCCTGCCTTTCGAAAGGTCTTCAAAAGCCAAGTTAACAAACAGATCACATACCATTTCGAATCCCACCGTACCTTCTCTGCTATGCAATCTGGTTTCCGAGCTGGTCATGGGTTCACCTCAGCCACGCTCAAGGTCCTAAACGATATCATAACCGCCATCGATAAGAGACAATACTGTGCAGCTGCATTCATCGACCTGGCCAAGGGTTTCGACTCTGTCAATCACCACATTCTCATCGGCAGACTCAACAGCCTTGGTTTCTCAAATGACTGCCTCGCCTGGTTCACCAACTCCTTCTCAGATAGAGTTCAGTGTGTCAAATCGGAGGGCCTGTTGTCTGGAACTCTGGCAGTCTCTATGGAGCTTCAGATGAGCTTCAAAAAAGTATTTAGTCAGCCACCAATTGTGCAAGTTCTCCCACTTAAAAAGATGAGAGAGGCCTGTAATTTTCATCATAGGTACACTTCAACTATGACAGACAAAATGAAAAAATGAAATGAAAATCACATTGTAGGATTTTTAATGAATTTATTTGCAAATTATGGTGGAAAATAAGTATTTGTTCAATAACAAAAGTTTGTCTTACTTTTATACTTTGTTATATACCCTTTGTTGGCAATGACAGAGGTCAAACGTTTTCTGTAAGTCTTCACAAGGTTTTCACACACTGTTGCTGGTATTTTGGCCCATTCCTCCATGCAGATCTCCTCTAGAGCAGTGATATTTTGGGGCTGTTGCTGGGCAACACGGACTTTCAACTCCCTCCAAAGATTTTCTATGGGGTTGAGATCTGGAGACTGGTTAGGCCACTCCAGGACCTTGAAATGCTTCTTACAAAGCCACTCCTTCGCTGCCCGGGTGGTGTGTTTGGGATCATTGTCATGCTGAAAGACCCAGCCACGTTTCATCTTCAATGCCCTTGCTGATGGAAGGAGGTTTTCACTCAAAATCTCACGATACATGGCCCCATTCATTCTGTCCTTTACACTGATCAGTCGTCCTGGTCCCTTTGCAGAAAAACATCCCCAAAGCATGATGTTTCCACCCCCATGCTTCACAGTAGGTATGGTGTTCTTTGGATGCAACTCAGCATTCTTTGTCCTCCAAACACGACGAGTTGAGTTTTTACCAAAAAGTTATATTTTGGTTTCATCTGACCATATGACATTCTCCCAATCTTCTTCTGGATCATCCAAATGCTCTCTAGCAAACTTCAGACAGGCCTGGACATGTACTTGCTTAAGCAGGGGGACACGTCTGGCACTGCAGGATTTGAGCCCCTGGCGGCGTAGTGTGTTACTGATAGTAGGCTTTGTTACTTTGGTCCCAGCTTTCTGCAGGTCATTCACTAGGTCCCCCATGTGGTTCTGGGATTTTTGCTCACCGTTCTTGTGATCATTTTGACCCCACGGGGTGAGATCTTGCGTGGAGCCCCAGATCGATGGAGATTATCAGTGGTCTTGTATGTCTTCCATTTCCTAATAATTGCTCCCACAGTTGATTTCTTCAAACCAAGCTTCTTACCTATTGCAAATTCAGTCTTCCCAGCCTGGTGCAGGTCTACAATTTTGTTTCTGGTGTCCTTTGACAGCTCTTTGGTCTTGGCCATAGTGGAGTTTGGAGTGTGACTGTTTTAGGTTGTGGACAGGTGTCTTTTATACTGATAACAAGTTCAAACAGGTGCTATTAATACAGGTAACGAGTGGAGGACAGAGGAGCCTCTTAAAGAAGAAGTTACAGGTCTGTGAGTTCCAGAAATCTTGCTTGTTTGTAGGTGTCCAAATACATATGTTCCACCATAATTTGCAAATAAATTCATTAAAAATCCTACAAAGTGATTTTCTGGATTTTTTTCAAATTTTGTCTGTCATAGTTGAAGTGTACCTATGATGAAAATTACAGGCCTCTCTCATCTTTTTAAGTGGGAGAACTTGCACAATTGGTGGCTGACTAAATACTTTTTTGCCCCACTGTACTACCCATCACTGCGACCTGTACGCTCTTGTTGTCACGTTCTGACCTTTATTTCCTTTGTTTTGTCATTATTTAGTATGGTCAGGGTGTGAGTTGGGGTTGGCAGTCTATGTTTGTTTTTCTATGATTTGGGTATTTCTATGTTTCGGCCTAGTATGGTTCTCAATCAGAGGCAGGTGTCATTAGTTGTCTCTGATTGAGAATCATACTACGGTAGCCTGGGTTTCACTGTGTGTTTGTGGGTGATTGTTTCCATCTTTCACCACACGGTACTGTTTTGGGTTTCGTTCATTCCACGTTTATTGTTTTTGTATTCAGTTGTTCATATGTTCATTTTCGCATTAAAAGAACCATGGACACTTACCACGCCGCATATTGGTCCTCTGATCCTTTTCGCCTCTCCTCTTCAGAAGAAGAGGAGGAAATCCCTTATACTCGTTGGCTGGCCCTCGCTTCAAACTCATCGCCAAACCCACTGGCTCCAGGTCATCTACAAGACCCTGCTAGGTAAAGTCCCCCCTTATCTCAGCTCGCTGGTCAGCATAGCATCACACACCTGTAGCACGCGCTCCAGCAGGTATATCTCTCTGGTCACTCCCAAAACCAATTCTTCCTTTGGCCGCCTCTCCTTCCAGTTCTCTGCTGCCAATGACTGAAACGAACTACAAAAATCTCTGAAACTGGAAACAGTTATCTCCCTCACTAGCTTTAAGCACCAGCTGTCAGAGCAGCTAACAGATAACTGCACCTGTACACAGCCCATCTATAATTGATCCCAAACAACTCCCTCTTCCCCTACTGTATTGATTTATTTTGTTCCTTTGCACCCCATTATTTTTTATTTCTTCTTTGCACATTCTTCCACTGCAAATCTACCATTCCAGTGTTTTACTTGCTATATTGTATTTACTTCGCCACCATGGCCTTTTTTTGCCTTTACCTCCCTTATCTCACCTCATTTGCTCACATCATATATAGACTTATTTTTCTACTGTATTATTGACTGTATGTTTGTTTTTACTCCATGTGTAACTGTGTTGTTGTATGTGTCGAACAGCTTTGCTTTATCTTGGACATTTCGCAATTGTAAATGAGAACTTGTTCTCTACTTGCCTACCTGGTTAAATAAAGGTGAAATAAATCAAATAAAAAAATTGTCATTTACGTTTCCCCTGTCCAGATGCTGTCTGTGTTCTGTTTCATGTCCATGTTTTAATAAATGTTCACTCTCTGTACTTGCTACAGTGTCTGTCCTCACAGAGATGCGTAGGACCTAGCCCATGAAATTAGCCCTAGCCTGAACAGGAAGCCAGTGTAGAGAGCCTAGCACTGGAGTAATATGATCAAATGTTTTGGTTCTAGTCAGGATTCTAGCAGCCATTGTTTAGCACTAACTGAAGTTTATTTAGTGCTTTATGTGGGTAGCTGGAAAGTAAAGCATTGCTGTAGTCTAATCTAGAAGTGACAAAAGTGTGGATACATTTTTATGTATCATTTTTTACAATGTTATGAAGATTAAAAAAATATGTCCTTTAAATATTCTTGA
This sequence comes from Oncorhynchus masou masou, assembly GCF_036934945.1. Lineage (NCBI taxonomy): Eukaryota > Metazoa > Chordata > Actinopteri > Salmoniformes > Salmonidae > Oncorhynchus > Oncorhynchus masou. Next base: position 11,072,963 of record NC_088223.1, on the reverse strand, counting down.
TATGTTCTTCAAAAGAGATCAGGGTCCAGAGTAATGCCGAGGTCCTTTGCAGTTTTATTTGAGACGACTGTACAACCATCAAGATTAATTGTCAGATCCAACAGCATATCTCTTTGTTTCTTGGGAACAAAAACTAGCATCTCTGTTTTTGTCAAAGTTTGAAAGTAAAAAATATGCCAACATCCACTTCCTTATGTCTGAAACACAGGCTTCCAGGGTGGGCAATTAGGGGCTTAACCATGTTTCAACGAAATGTACAGCTGTGTGTCTTCCGCATAGCAGTGAAAGTTGACATTGTGTTTCCGAATGACATCACCAGGAGGTAGAATATATAGTGAATCGCATCTGCAGTTCCACAAACTGGCCACCGCGTGGAGACAAAGAAGAAGCTCGTCCCCTTCTCTTACTTGCTCCTCCATCAATTTCTGAGTTTCATAGAACTCTAAAATCATTATAACCTCTTGTTCCCAACAGAGAACAAAGCTCGCCAGTTTGTAGTCCTAAAACCCGGAAATATATTACCTCTGGTTCGTTCAGCCATCCCTATGGGAAATATTAATGAGGAATGAAAAAATACATATCTATGCATTTAACATTTATTTAACTAGACAAGTGTGTTAAGAGCAAATCATTATTTGCAATGATGGCCTACTCCGGCCAAACCCGGTCGATGCTGGGCCAATTGTGCGCTGCCCTACGGGACTCCCAATAACATTCGGATGTGATACAGCCTGGAATCGAAACAGGGACTGTAGTGACGCTTCTTGCACTGCCTTAGACCACTGCGCCACTCGGGATGCCGAAAATAAAGTTGGAGGTTAACACAGATTTAGGAGCTCTTATCCGTTTTGTTCTACGAGATAATAGCAGTCAGTTAACATTACCCTACTGAATTATTAATCATTTATGCGCTTTATTTTTTCATCATTACATAGATTTTTCTAAATAAAAAAGATTGAAGTAAACCGATGAAGATTATCTTCATAGAACAAAACGTATTATGTTCACCACAGTCTCTACAAACACGCCATTAATTTTTCCGGTAGATTTTGGCCAACGAACCATGGCGGAGTTAATGCCTACAAAATACGTCATTACTCTTTATCTCTATGGTGTCTCCAGCCTTGAACAAACTGATGTTATGCTGAAAACCCGTTCGTTAGTTATAGACTGTAGGCGAGATCACACTTTATCCGCTTCCAGTAGCACACCTCTCTAGATGCCGACAGAGACACTGACAGAGAGAGAGAGTGTCTCTGTCTATCTGGGTGTCTCTATATCAATTCAATTTAATCAACTCGAGGGCTTTATTTGCATGGGAAACATATTAGTCTCTCTAGCAGGATAGTAGGAAGGGACTACCTGGTTGGGACAGGCCCAGCGGTTCTATTCCCGGGCTCAGCGGTTTTGTCAAATCACTGGACTTTGCGTTTGAACAATTTCTACATGAATCACGTAAACCATATTTCTATTTTTCCGGTTAAAATACAAGCGCATCCAGGGTGCGCGCTTCGGAGTGGACGTCAGTCAGTGCGCGTGTCAGTCAATCCAACCCTTCCGGACAAAGAGAGAGCGCCTCACGTTCACATCCCCTCTAGAGGAGCGCTCCGCGAGCCACGGTCTCATCCTGTTCTGTCCCGTGCGCCTGGAACTCCCCGTTGCTGTTCACACCTCTCTCCGCCAGCCCGCGCGAATAACGGACGACCCTTCGTGCTCTCCGGTGAGTCAGTCGGTGTATGTTTGCGACTCTTATTTAGCTTTGTGAGACTGAGTGTAAACCCCTGTAGCCTAAACTATATACTCAGTATATGTAAGTTGATCTATGGTAAAGTTAAAATGTCCCTGTGTAGCAATGTAAATGTATATTGTTTTGGCTGTTTCCCCCTATTTCTGAGGGCACAGGTCCTCTCTCTCTCTCTCTCTCTCTCTCTCTCTCTCTCTCTCTCTCTCTCTCTCTCCTGGTTAACAGGAAACACAGCAGGGTGTGAGTGGGGCAGTAGTGATAGGGTACTGAGAAGTGAGCAGTCTAGGAGCCCATTTAGTTATTTTTTTTTTATCTCAAAGCATAACCTTCAATGTAACGAAATAGAGGAATAGTGGGGATATACAGAGAAAAGAGAGGGCAGGGAAAGAGAGAGAGAGAGAGGGCAGGGAGAGAGAGAGAGAGGGCAGGGAGAGAGAGAGAGGGCAGGGAGAGAGAGAGAGAGGGCAGGGAGAGAGAGAGAGAGGACAGGGAAAGAGAGAGAGAGGGCAGGGAAAGAGAAGAGAGGGCAGGGGAGAGAGAGAGAGGGCAGGGAAAGAGAGAGAGAGGGCAGGGAGAGAGAGAGAGAGGGCAGGGAAAGAGAGAGAGAGGGCAGGGAGAGAGAGAGAGAGAGGGCAGGGAAAGAGAGAGAGAGGACAGGGAAAGAGAGAGAGAGGGCAGGGAAAGAGAGAGAGAGGGCAGGGAAAGAGAGAGAGAGGGCAGGGAGAGAGAGAGAGAGGGCAGGGAGAGAGAGAGAGAGGGCAGGGGAGAGAGAGAGAGAGGGCAGGGGAGAGAGAGAGAGAGGGCAGGGAGAGAGAGAGAGGGCAGGGAAAGAAGAGAGAGAGGACAGGGAAAGAGAGAGAGAGGGCAGGGAAAGAGAGAGAGAGGGCAGGGAAAGAGAGAGAGAGGGCAGGGAAAGAGAGAGAGAGGGCAGGGAAAGAGAGAGAGGACAGGGAAAGAGAGAGAGAGGGCAGGGAGAGAGAGAGAGAGGGCAGGGAGAGAGAGAGAGAGGGCAGGGAGAGAGAGAGAGAGGGCAGGGGGAGAGAGAGGGCAGGGAAGAGAGAGAGAGGACAGGGAAAGAGAGAGAGAGGGCAGGGAAAGAGAGAGAGGGCAGGGAAAGAGAGAGAGGGCAGGGAAAGAGAGAGAGAGGGCAGGGAAAAGAGAGAGAGAGGGCAGGGGAGAGAGAGAGAGAGGGCAGGGGAGAGAGAGAGAGGGCAGGGCAGAGAGAGAGAGAGGGCAGGGGAAAGAGAGAGAGGACAGGGAAAGAGAGAGAGAGGGCAGGGAAAGAGAGAGAGAGGGCAGGGAAAAGAGAGAGAGGGCAGGGAAAGAGAGAGAGGGCAGGGAAAGAGAGAGAGAGGGCAGGGAGAGAGAGAGAGAGGGCAGGGAGAGAGAGAGAGAGGGCAGGGAGAGAGAGAGAGAGGGCAGGGAGAGAGAGAGAGGGCAGGGAAAGAGAGAGAGAGGACAGGGAAAAGAGAGAGAGGGCAGGGAAAGAGAGAGAGAGGGCAGGGAGAGAGAGAGAGAGGACAGGGAAAGAGAGAGAGAGGGCAGGGAAAGAGAGAGAGAGGGCAGGGAAAGAGAGAGAGAGGGCAGGGAAAGAGAGAGAGAGGGCAGGGAGAGAGAGAGAGAGGGCAGGGAAAGAGAGAGAGAGGACAGGGAAAGAGAGAGAGAGGGCAGGGAAAGAGAGAGAGAGAGAGAGAGGGCAGGGAGAGAGAGAGAGGGCAGGGAAAGAGAGAGAGAGGGCAGGGAAAGAGAGAGAGAGAGGGCAGGGAAAGAGAGAGAGAGGGCAGGGAGAGAGAGAGAGAGGGCAGGGGAGAGAGAGAGAGGGCAGGGGAGAGAGAGAGAGGACAGGGAAAGAGAGAGAGAGGGCAGGGGGAGAGAGAGAGAGAGGGCAGGGGAGAGAGAGAGAGGGCAGGGAGAGAGAGAGAGAGAGGGCAGGGAAAGAGAGAGAGAGGGCAGGGAAAGAGAGAGAGAGGGCAGGGAGAGAGAGAGAGAGGGCAGGGAAAGAGAGAGAGAGAGGGCAGGGAAAGAGAGAGAGGGCAGGGAGAGAGAGAGAGGGCAGGGAAAGAGAGAGAGAGGACAGGGAGAGAGAGAGAGAGAGAGAGGGCAGGGAGAGAGAGAGAGAGGGCAGGGAAAGAGAGAGAGAGAGGGCAGGGAGAGAGAGAGAGAGAGAGAGAGGGCAGGGAGAGAGAGAGAGAGGACATAGAAAGAGAGAGAGAGAAGGGGGGGGGTGAGAGCAGTGGCGGTCGCTGCCGTTTTAAGATGAGGAAGGACATCCATGTTTTCTCATGAGCATGGCCTTATTTCTATTACAGCATATTGGATGACTGTCATTCATATTCCATTCACCCAGCTCAATGTAACATCAATAGGTTTAGGCTTTTCCCCTATACCCATGATGAGGTTGCTACAACCTAGTCTATGAATGAAGTTTGCAACGTAGGGGCACCCAGGTTGAGAGAGAAACTTGATGTGACAGTGACACATGGACAGACAGTGACACATTCAATACAGCATTGCACAAGCTTGCCTGCATCTAGCTGATATAGAGTGTTGCAAACAAGAGTTTTCTATTGGACAAATTCAATCATGCAGTAACATTATAGTTAACAATCTCGCTCTATAGTGACAATCTCGCTCTATCTCTCTCTTGCTTCTCCTTCATTTTGTAAGAAGTTAATTTGTTAAAAACTGTTCAACTATTGTCTTTCTCTTTGAGTCAACTACTCAACACATTTTATCCACTGCAGTTTAGCTTATGCTTTCAGCACTAGATTCATTCTCTGATCCTTTGATTGGATGGACAATATGTCAGTTCATGCTACAAGAGCTCTCATAGGTTGGAGGACATCCTCTGGAAGTTTTCCTAATTACTGTGTAAGTCTATGGAAGGGGGTGAGAACCATGAATATCCTAGGTTTTGTATTGAAGTAAATGTACCCAGAGGAGGACGGAAGCTAGCTGTCCTCCGGCTACACCATGGTGCTACCTCACAGAGTACTGTAGACCTTCTTTGCAAAACAGTGTGTTTTAATAAATTATTTGGTGACGTGAATATATTTAGTATAGTTTTATCCTAAAATTATAACTTTTTAAATGTTTTACAATTGTAATTTTAATAAAATTTGCTGAGGAGGACGGTCCCCCCTTCCTCCTCCGTGGAGCCTCCACTGTGTGAGAGGTACAGGGGTAGGTTGGGTGGGGTACAAAAAGAGAGAGTGAGTGATGAAGGGTGAGGGAGAGATGGAAAAGTTCAGAAAAAAGAAAAGTGTCAGGCCGTATCTTATTTCCCTTATAAGGCACTAGAATAGAATGGGACGACAGGGTAGCCTAGTGGTTAGAGTGTAGAGGAGGTAGGTAGCCTAGTGGTTAGAGTGTAGAGGAGGTAGGTAGCCTAGTGGTTAGAGTGTAGGGGCGGCAGGTAGCCTAGTGGTTAGAGTGTAGGGGCGGCAGGTAGCCTAGTGGTTAGAGTGTAGAGGAGGTAGGTAGCCTAGTGGTTAGAGTGTAGAGGCGGCAGGGTAGCCCAGTGGTTAGAGCATTGGACTAGTAACCGGAAGGTTGCAAGTTCAAAACCCCCGAGCTGACAAGGTACAAATCTGTCGTTCTGCCCCTGAACAGGCAGTTAACCCACTGTTCCCAGGCCGTCATTGAAAATAAGAATTTGTTCTTAACTGACTTGCCTGGTTAAATAAAGGTAAAAAAAAAAAACTGTTAAAATGAATTTTGCCCCCTTTTTTCTCCCCAATTTCGTGGTATCCAACTGGCAGTAGTTACTATCTTGTCTCATCGCTGCAACTCCCATACGGACTCGGGAGAGGCAAAGGTCGAGAGCCATGCGTCCTCCTAAACACAATCCAACCAAGACGCACTGCTTCTTGACACAACATACATCCAACCCGGGAAGCCAGCCGCACCAATGTGTTGGAGGAAACACCATACACCTAGCGACCTGGTCAGCGTGCACTATGCCCAGCCCACAGGAGTCGCTAGTGCGTGATGAGACAATGATATCCCTGCCGGCCAAACCCTCCCTAACCCAGACGACACTGGGCCAATTGTGCACTGCCCCATGGGCCTTCCGGTCACGGCCAGCTGCAGCTGGGCTCGAACCCAGAATCTCTGGTGGCACAGCTACCAGAGGGATGCTACATAAGGAGGGATGCTACATAGAGATCTGGTCTAAAGCCCTACATAGTGCTTTAGACCACTGCGCCACCCCGGAGGCCACACTAGGCTACTTTTGACCACAGCCATATTCCTCTACTGTTGTACTTTTTGCCCTCCCTATGTAGTATCCCTCCCTATGTAGCATCCCTCCCTATGTAGCATCCCCCCTATGTAGCATCCCTCCCTATGTAGCATCCCTACTTATGTAGCATCCCTCCCTATGTAGCATCTCCACTTATGTAGCATCCCTCCCTATGTAGCATCCCCATCTCTCCCTATGGAGCATCCCTATGTAGCATCCCTCCTTATGTAGCATCCCTCGCTATGTAGCGTCCCTCCCTATGTAGCATCCCTTATGTATTGTCCCTCCTTATGTAGTGTCCCTCTCTATGTAGTGTACCTCTCTATGTAGCATCCCTCCCTATGTAGCATCCCTCCCAATGTAGCATCCCTACTTATGTAGCATCCCTCTCTATGTAGTGTCCCTCTCTATGTAGAGTCCCTCTCTATGTAGTGTCCCTCCCTTTGTAACCTCCCTCACTATGTAGTATCCCTCCCTATGTAGCATCGCTTCTTATGTAGAATCCCTCCCTACGTAGCATCCCTCCTTATGTAGCGTCCCTCCCTATGTAGCATTCCTTCTTATGTAGAATCCCTCCCTACGTAGCATTCCTCCCTATGTAGCATCCCTCCCTATGTAGCATCCCTTCTTATGTAGAATCCCTCCCTACGTAGCATCCCTCCTTATGTAGCGTCCCTCCCTATGTAGCATTCCTTCTTATGTAGAATCCCTCCCTACGTAGCATTTCTCCCTATGTAGCATCCCTCTCTATGTAGCATCCCTCCTTATGTAGCGTCCCTCCCTACGTAGCATCCCTCCCTATGTAGCGTCCCTCTCTATGTAGTATCCTTCTTATGTAGAATCCCTCTCTATGTAGCATCCCTCGCTATGCAGCGTCCCTCCCTATGTAGCATCCCTTATGTATTGTCCCTCCTTATGTAGTGTCCCTCTCTATGTAGTGTACCTCTCTATGTAGCATCCCTCCCTATGTAGCATCCCTCCCAATGTAGCATCCCTACTTATGTAGCATCCCTCTCTATGTAGTGTCCCTCTCTATGTAGAGTCCCTCTCTATGTAGTGTCCCTCCCTTTGTAACCTCCCTCCCTATGTAGCATCCCTCCCTATGTAGCATCCCTTCTTATGTAGAATCCCTCTCTATGTAGTGTCCTTCTTTATGTAACCTCCCTCCCTATGTAGCATCCCTCCCTATGTAGCATCCCTTCTTATGTAGCATCCCTCCCTATGTAGAATCCCTCCCTATGTAGAATCCCTCTCTATGTAGTGTCCTTCTTTATGTAGCATCCCTCCCTATGTAGCATCTCTCCCTATGTAGCATCCCTCCCTATGTAAACAAAATAAAATAAAATTGTATCAGTCACATGCGCCGAATACAACCTTACAGTGAAATGCTTACTTACAAGCCCCTAACCAACAATGCAGTAAAAAAAAAATATGGATAAGAATAAGAGATAAAAGTAACAAGTAATTAAAGAGCAGCAGTAAAATAACAATATATATACAGGGGGGTGCCGGTACAGAGTCAATGTACGGGGGCACCGGTTAGTTGGGGTAGTATGTACATGTAGGTAGAATAAATTAAAGTGACTATGCATAGATGACAACAGAGAGTGGCAGTGGTGTGGAGAGGGGAGGGGGGGGTAATGCAAATAGTCTGTTTAGCCATTTGACTAGATGTTCAGCAGTCTTATGGCTTGGGGGTAGAAGCTGTTTAGAAGCCTCTTGGACCTAGACTTGGCGCTCCGGTACCGCTTGCTGTGCGGTAGCAGAGAGAACAGTCTATGACTAGGGTAGCTGGAGTCTTTGACAATTTTTAAGGCCTTCCTCTGACACCGCCTGGTATAGAGGTCCTGGATGGAAGGAAGCTTGGCCTCAATGATGTACTGGGCCGTCCTCACTACCCTCTGTAGTGCCTTGCGGTCGGAGGCAGAGCAGTTGCCATACCAGGTAGTGATGCAACCAGTCAGGATGCTCTCGGTGGTGCAGCTGTAGAACCTTTTGAGGATATGAGGACCCATACCAAATCTTTTCAGTCTCCTCAAGGGGAATAGGTTTTGTCGTGCCCTCTTCAAGACTGTCTTGGTGTGTGTCACGCCCTGGTCTTAGTATTTTGTGTTTTCTTTATTATTTTGGTCAGGCCAGGGTGTGACATGGGTTTATTATGTGGTGTGTTTTGTCTTGGGTTTTTTGTAGGTACTGAGATTGTGAATTAGTAGGGTTATCTAGAAAAGTCTATGGTTGCCTGAAGTGGTTCTCAATCAGAGGCAGGTGTTTATCGTTGTCTCTGATTGGGAACCATATTTAGGCAGCCATATTCTTTGAGTGTTTGGTGGGTGATTGTTCCTGTCTCTGTGTTACTTTGCACCAGTATAGGCTGTTTCGGTTTTCCTGTTATGTTTTTGTATTTGTTCGTGTTTATTCTTTATTAAACATGTATGAAAATTACCACGCTGCATTTTGGTCCGATCCTTGCTACACCTCGTCATCAGAGGATGAGATGAAAACCGTGACAGTGTGCTTGGACCATGTTAGTTTGTTGGTGATGTGGACACCAAGGATTCCTTCTTATGTATGGTCCCTCGCTATATGTCTCTGAACAAAAATATCCCAGTAGGCCGAGAGTACACTAGGCATATATAAGGAATAGGCTTCACTGTCATGATGTCAGATGCAGCCTTTGATTCACCACCGTTATTTTCTCCTAATCTAGTGTTCCATTTATTGCTCTGTAATTTGATTTCAAAATAACTGATTTAACAGGCTCAGTGTGAACTGTAAGCGCAGCCCCTCCTGCTTCACTGGCCAACATCCGTAAAAAAAAAATCTGAAGTTACTCAACACACTCACTCAGCAAAAACAAAACCAGCACAATTTCACAAACTTTTTTGGGGGGGTTTTGATAAATGACAGAGTGATTTTTCAAACAAAGTGAGTGTGAGAAGCGCAGGAAGATTGTCTGTGGGCCTGTAGTCAAGCCCAGAGAAACACTCACAGGCACTGAAACCAGGTCATTTGAGAGAGAGAGAGAGGATTCTGTAACTAGGCCAGAATGAAAGAGGGAAAGGATTCTGTAACTAGGCCAGAATGAGAGAGAGAGGATTCTGTAACTAGGCCAGAATGAGAGAGAGAGGATTCTGTAACTAGGCCAGAATGAGAGAGGGAAAGGATTCTGTAACTAGGCCAGAATGAGAGAGAGAGGATTCTGTAACTAGGCCAGAATGAGAGAGAGAAAGGATTCTATAACTAGGCCAGAATGAGAGAGAAAGGATTCTGTAACTAGGCCAGAATGAGAGAGAGAGGATTCTGTAACTAGGCCAGAATGAAAGTGGGAAAGGATTCTGTAACTTGGCCAGAATGAGAGAGAGAAAGGATTCTGTAACTAGGCCAGAATGAGAGAGAAAGGATTCTGTAACTTGGCCAGAATGAGAGAGAGAGGATTCTGTAACTAGGCCAGAATGAGAGAGAGAGAGGATTCTGTAACTAGGCCAGAATGAGAGAGAGAAAGGATTCTATATCTAGGCCAGAATGAGAGAGAAAGGATTCTGTAACTTGGCCAGAATGAGAGAGAGAGGATTCTGTAACTAGGCCAGAATGAGAGAGAGAGAGGATTCTGTAACTAGGCCAGAATGAGAGAGAGAGAGGATTCTGTAACTAGGCCAGAATGAAATAGAGAGGATTATGTAACTAGGCCAAAATGAAAGAGGGAAAGGATTCTGTAACTAGGCCAGAATGAGAGAGAGAGAAAGGATTCTGTAACTAGGCCAGAATGAGAGAGAGAAAGGATTCTGTAACTAGGCCAGAATGAGAAAGAGAGAGGATTCTGTAACTAGGCCAGAATGAGAGAGAGAAATAATTCTGTAACTAGGCCAGAATGAGAGAGAGAGAGGATTCTGTAATTAAGCCAGAATGAGAGAGAGAAAGGATTCTGTAACTAGGCCAGAATGAGAGAGAAAGGATTCTATAACTAGGCCAGAATGAGAAAGAGAGAGGATTCTGTAACTAGGCCAGAATGAGAGAGAGAAAGGACTCTGTAACTAGGCCAGAATGAGAGAGAGAAAGGATTCTGCAACTAGGCCAGAATGAGAAAGAGAGAGGATTCTGTAACTAGGCCAGAATGAGAGAGAGAAAGGATTCTGTAACTTGGCCAGAATGAGAGAGAGAGAGGATTCTGTAACTAGGCCAGAATGAGAGAGAGAAATAATTCTGTAACTAGGCCAGAATGAGAGAGAGAGAGAGGATTCTGTAACTAGGCCAGAATGAGAGAGAGAAAGGATTCTATAACTAGGCCAGAATGAGAGAGAGAAAGGATTCTGTAACTAGGCCAGAATGAGAGAGAGGGGATTCTGTAACTAGGCCAGAATGAGAGAGAAAGGATTCTATAACTAGGCCAGAATGAGAAAGAGAAAGGATTCTGTAACTAGGCCAGAATGAGAGAGAGAAATAATTCTGTAACTTGGCCAGAATGAGAGAGAGAGAGGATTCTGTAACTAGGCCAGAATGAGAGAGAGAAATAATTCTGTAACTGGGCCAGAATGAGAGAGAGAGAGAGAGAGGATTCTGTAACTAGGCCAGAATGAGAGAGAGAAAGGATTCTATAACTAGGCCAGAATGAGAGAGAGAAAGGATTCTGTAACTAGGCCAGAATGAGAGAGAGAAAGGATTCTGTAACTTGGCCAGAATGAGAGAGAGAGGATTCTATAACTAGGCCAGAATGAGAGAGGGAAAGGATTCTGTAACTAGGCCAGAATGAGAGAGAGAAAGGATTCTGTAACTAGGCCAGAATGAGAGAGAGGGGATTCTGTAACTAGGCCAGAATGAGAGAGAGAAAGGATTCTGTAACTAGGCCAGAATGATAGAGAGGGGATTCTGTAACTAGGCCAGAATGAGAGAGAGAAAGGATTCTGTAAATAGGCCAGAATGAGAGAGAGGGGATTCTGTAACTAGGCCAGAATGAGAGAGAGAGAGAGAGAGAGGATTCTGTAACTAGGCCAGAATGAGAGAGAGAGAGAGAGAGAAAGGATTCAATAACTAGGCCAGAATGAGAGAGAGAGAGAGGATTCTGTAACTAGGCCAGAATGAGAGAGAGAAAGGATTCTATAACTAGGCCAGAATGAGAGAGAGAGAGAGGATTCTGTAACTAGGCCAGAATGAGAGAGAGAGAGAGAGAGGATTCTGTAACTAGGCCAGAATGAGAGAGAGAAAGGATTCTATAACTAGGCCAGAATGAGAAAGAGAAAGGATTCTATAACTAGGCCAGAATGAGAAAGAGAAAGGATTCTGTAACTAGGCCAGAATGAGAGAGAGAAATAATTCTGTAACTAGGCCAGAATGAGAAAGAGAGAGGATTCTGTAACTAGGCCAGAATGAGAGAGAGAAATAATTCTGTAACTAGGCCAGAATGAGAGAGACAGAGAGAGAGGATTCTGTAACTAGGCCAGAATGAGAGAGAGAAAGGATTCTATAACTAGGCCAGAATGAGAGAGAGAAAGGATTCTGTAACTAGGCCAGAATGAGAGAGAAAGGATTCTGTAACTAGGCCAGAATGAGAGAGAGAAAGGATTCTGTAACTTGGCCAGAATGAGAGAGAAAGGATTCGATAACTAGGCCAGAATGAGAGAGAGGGGATTCTGTAACTAGGCCAGAATGAGAGAGAGAGAGAGAGAGGATTCTGTAACTAGGCCAGAATGAGAGAGAGAGAGAAAGGATTCTATAACTAGGCCAGAATGAGAGAGAGAGAGGATTCTGTAACTAGGCCAGAATGAGAGAGAGAAAGGATTCTATAACTAGGCCAGAATGAGAGAGAGAGAGAGAGAGAGGATTCTGTAACTAGGCCAGAATGAGAGAGAGAGAGAGAGAGAGAGAGAGAGAGAGAGAGAGAGAGAGAGAGAGAGAGAGAGAGAGAGGATTCTGTAACTAGGCCAGAATGAGAGAGAGAAAGGATTCTGTAACTAGGCCAGAATGAGAGAGAGGGGATTCTGTAACTAGGCCAGAATGAGAGAGAGAGAGAGAGAGGATTCTGTAACTAGGCCAGAATGAGAGAGAGAAAGGATTCTATAACTAGGCCAGAATGAGAGAGAGAAAGGATTCTGTAACTTGGCCAGAATGAGAGAGAGAAAGGATTCTGTAACTAGGCCAGAATGAGAGAGAGAAAGGATTCTGTAACTTGGCCAGAATGAGAGAGAGAGAGGATTCTGTAACTAGGCCAGCATGAGAGAGAGAAATAATTCTGTAACTAGGCCAGAATGAGAGAGAGAACTAATTCTGTAACTAGGCCAGAATGAGAGAGAGAGAGAGAGAGAGAGAGAGAGGATTCTGTAACTAGGCCAGAATGAGAGAGAGAAAGGATTCTGTAACTAGGCCAGAATGAGAGAGAGGGGATTCTGTAACTAGGCCAGAATGAGAGAGAAAGGATTCTATAACTAGGCCAGAATGAGAGAGAGAAAGGATTCTGCAACTTGGCCAGAATGAGAGAGAGAAAAGATTCTGTAACTAGGCCAGAATGAGAGAGAGATGATTCTGTAACTAGGCCAGAATGAGAGAGAGAAAGGATTCTGTAACTTGGCCAGAATGAGAGAGAGAAAGGATTCTATAACTAGGCCAGAATGAGAGAGAGAAAGGATTCTGTAACTAGGCCAGAATGAGAGAGAGAAAGGATTCTGTAACTAGGCCAGAATGAGAGAGAGGGGATTCTGTAACTAGGCCAGAATGAGAGAGAAAGGATTCTGTAACTAGGCCAGAATGACAGAGAGAGGATTCTGTAACTAGGCCAGAATGAGAGAGAGATGATTCTGTAACTAGGCCAGAATGAGAGAGAGAGGATTCTGTAACTAGGCCAGAATGAGAGAGAGATGATTCTGTAACTAGGCCAGAATGAGAGAGAGAGGATTCTGTAACTAGGCCAGAATGAGAGATAAAGGATTCTATAACTAGGCCAGAATGAGAGAGAAAGGATTCTGTAACTAGGCCAGAATGAGAGAGAGGGGATTCTGTAACTAGGCCAGAATGAGAGAGAGATGATTCTGTAACTAGGCCAGAATGAGAGAGAGAGGATTCTGTAACTAGGCCAGAATGAGAGAGAGAAAGGATTCTGTAACTAGGCCAGAATGAGAGAGAGGGGATTCTGTAACTAGGCCAGAATGAGAGAGAAAGGATTCTATAACTAGGCCAGAATGAGAGAGAGAAAGGATTCTGCATCTTGGCCAGAATGAGAGAGAGAAAAGATTCTGTAACTAGGCCAGAATGAGAGAGAGATGATTCTGTAACTAGGCCAGAATGAGAGAGAGAAAGGATTCTGTAACTAGGCCAGAATGAGAGAGAGGGGATTCTGTAACTAGGCCAGAATGAGAGAGAAAGGATTCTATAACTAGGCCAGAATGAGAGAGAGAAAGGATTCTGCATCTTGGCCAGAATGAGAGAGAGAAAAGATTCTGTAACTAGGCCAGAATGAGAGAGAGATGATTCTGTAACTAGGCCAGAATGAGAGAGAGAAAGGATTCTGTAACTTGGCCAGAATGAGAGAGAGAAAGGATTCTATAACTAGGCCAGAATGAGAGAGAGAAAGGATTCTGTAACTAGGCCAGAATGAGAGAGAGAAAGGATTCTGTAACTAGGCCAGAATGAGAGAGAGGGGATTCTGTAACTAGGCCAGAATGAGAGAGAAAGGATTCTGTAACTAGGCCAGAATGAGAGAGAGAGGATTCTGTAACTAGGCCAGAATGAGAGAGATGATTCTGTAACTAGGCCAGAATGAGAGAGAGAGGATTCTGTAACTAGGCCAGAATGAGAGAGAAAGGATTCTATAACTAGGCCAGAATGAGAGAGAGAAAGGATTCTGTAACTAGGCCAGAATGAGAGAGAGGGGATTCTGTAACTAGGCCAGAATGAGAGAGAGATGATTCTGTAACTAGGCCAGAATGAGAGAGAGAGGATTCTGTAACTAGGCCAGAATGAGAGAGAAAGGATTCTATAACTAGGCCAGAATGAGAGAGAGAGGATTCTGTAACTAGGCCAGAATGAGAGAGAGAAAGGATTCTGCAACTTGGCCAGAATGAGAGAGAGGGGATTCTGTAACTAGTCCAGAATGAGAGAGAGATGATTCTGTAACTATGCCAGAATGAGAGAGAGAGGATTCTGTAACTAGGCCAGAATGAGAGAGAGAGAGGATTCTGTAACTAGGCCAGAATGAGAGAGAGAAAGGATTCTATAACTAGGCCAGAATGAGAGAGAGAAAGGATTCTGTATACCCACCCAAACTTACTCCACATAGCTGTTGTTGTTCTTGCTGTGTTGTTGCTACTGTGTTGTTCCTACTCTGAATTCCCTGCTGGGAGCTGTTTATCTGTTGGAGATGGCGCCGGAAATGGTGTGTTTGGATGTCTGTGAGTGTGATGATTGAGGGTGGTGTGTGTGTCTGCTATGCGTTTTCAGTCCAGAGTAAATGTTTTATGTTTGAAAAATCGCTCCATGTCCATTAGATTGGAAATTTAGGTGGGAATAGCCTGAGTTGGAATTGAACCACTAAACCTCTTGTCACCATTTGAGTAGAAAGAGAGTTACTGCCTGTAGATCAGAGGTGGCCAACCCTCCTTCTTGAGAGATGGGTGTGCTGGGTATTGTTCCACCACTGCTTTACCCTGGTTCTACTAATCAGCTGCTCATGAGGACCTTGATCATTAGCTGAATCAGGTATGTTATTTGTCAGTGGTAGAAAAAAGTGCCCAATTGTCATACTTGAGTACAAGTAAAGATACCTTAAATAGAAAATGACTCAAGTAAAAGTGAAAGTCACCCAGTAAAATACTACTTGAATAAAACTCTAAAAGTATTTGGTTTTAAATATACTTAAGTATCAAAAGTAAAAGTATAAATAATTTCAAATTCCTCATTTCAAGAATTTTCTTGTTTTTAAAATGAACGGATAGCCAGAGGCACACTCCCTACACTCAGACAATATTTACAAAAGATGCATTTGTGTTTCGTGAGTCTGCCAGTTCACAGGCAGTAGGGATTTATTTTATTTTATTTATTTGACCTTTATTTAACTAGGCAAGTCAGTTAAGAACAAATTCAAAAAAATTGTCAGCTCAGGGATGTAAACATGCAACCTTCCGGTTACTAGTCCAATGCTATAACCACTAGGCTACACTGCCACCCCAAGAAGATGACCACGTGCTCTCTTGATACGTGTGTGAATTATTCAAAATGAGTACTTTGGTTTGTCAGGGTAAATGTATGTTGTAAAAAGTACAATATTTTCTTTAGGAATGTAGTGAAGTAAAAGTAAAAGTTGTCAACAATATAAATAGTAAAGTAAATTACAGATACCCCCAAAAACTGCTTAATTAGTACTTTAAATAATTTTACTTAAGTAATTTACACCACTGATTACAGTATGGCTGAAGCAAAAGCCTGCACACCCAGTAGCTTTCCTGCAGGAGGGTTGGCTTCCACCCCTGTAGAGGAGATGAGTGTACAAGCATGGCATTACCTCCAAAACACTATTTTGATACAGTGTCGCTTCTTTTTTAATAATCTATGCAAATCTAAGTTTAGTAAAGGGTTTCACCCATGAGAGAGAGAGAAAAAACACACACAGAGAGAGAAAAAAAAAGAGAGAAAAATAGAAAAAACACAGAGAGAGAGAGAAAAACAGAGAGAGAGAAAAAACACAGAGAGAGAGAGAAAAAAAACACACACAGAGAGAGAGAGAAAAAACACAGAGAGAGAGAAAAAAAAACACAGAGAGAGAGAGAAAAAACACACAGAGAGAGAGAGAAACAAACACAGAGAGAGAGAGAGAAACAAACAGAGAGAGAGAGAGAGAGAGAGTGTGTTAATATATCTTGTTAGGGTAGAGCAGAGGGGAACTATAGCTGCTGTTAAATTTACTCTGTCATAAACAGGCCTTATTTAAACTGACAGCACTTCTGAGAACCACAACACTCACACCAGACACCATTTCACACAGATGTACACACTCTCTCAAACCAGACACCCAGGCCTGTATCAGGGAGTTTCAACCATTCTCAACGGCAGGTCTGTGGGCTAGCCATTCTGGTCTGTGTATGTTGCTTACAAGCCCATCAGACAGTCATCTCTCACTTTTTTTCGTCAGTTCTCAACCTGTTGGTTAATCTGGTCACCAGCCTTCGCTGTGTTTTGGACACTGGTGAACAGCCTTCGTTGTGTTTTGGACACTGGTGAACAGCCTTCGTTGTGTTTTGGACACTGGTCACCAGCCTTCGTTGTGTTTTGGACACTGGTCACCAGCCTTCATTGTGTTTTGGACACTGGTCACCAGCCTTCGTTGTGTTTTGGACACTGGTCACCAGCCTTCATTGTGTTTTGGACACTGGTCACCAGCCTTCGTTGTGTTTTGGACACTGGTCACCAGCCTTCGTTGTGTTTTGGACACTGGTCACCAGCCTTCGTTGTGTTTTCAACACTGGTCACCAGCCTTCATTGTGTTTTGAACACTGGTCACCAACCTTCGTTGTGTTTTGGACACTGGTCACCAGCCTTCATTGTGTTTTGGACACTGGTCACCAGCCTTCATTGTGTTTTGAACACTGGTCACCAACCTTCGTTGTGTTTTGGACACTGGTCACCAGCCTTCGATGTGTTTTGGACACTGGTCACCAGTCTTCGTTGTGTTTTGGACACTGGTCACCAGCCTTCGTTGTGTTTTGGACACTGGTCACCAGCCTTCCTTGTGTTTTGGACACTGATCACCAGCCTTCGTTGTGTTTTGGACATTTGGTCACCAGCCTTCGTTGTGTTTTGGACACTGATCACCAGCCTTCGCTGCATTCAGAATGACTGCCAGGGTTGGAAAGAAAAATAAATGAGACGACCTTAACCATCTAAACTGGAACAACCATTTCAGTAGCGGGGCAACAAGTCCAACTAACAGATTTGATTAGTTTAGAAAATGTATGTTATTTATCTTTGTGTAGCATAGAACAAAAATTATTGATTAATTAATCAATGTACAGGAATTTGTCCAATAGAAACTGTTGTTTGCAACTGTTGGACTAATGACTACACCCTAGATGCAAGGCTGTATTGAATGCTTCACTGTCTGTCACAATCTTTCTCTCGACCTGTGTGCACCTACATTGTGAACTTTCATTCATAGGCTAGGTTGCAGCAACCTCATCATGGGTATAGGGAAAATGTTAGTATCATGTAGTAGCCTAAACCTATTGATGTTACATTGAACTGGGTGAATGGAATATGAATGACAGTCATCCAATATGCTGTAATAGAAATAAGGCCATGCTCATGAAAAACATGGATGTCCTCCCTCATCTTAAAAGGGCACCGACCTCCACTAGTCAGTTCTGTGTGTAAGTTGACTATGCAAACAATTTGGGAATTTCAAACACATTAATGTTTCTTGTAAAAACAAGACGTGACGCAGTCCGTCTTTCCTCAACTTTTAGCCAAGAGAGACTGACATGCCTAGTATTAATATTAGTCCTCTGATTACATTTAAGAAAAAGATGTGCCGCTCTGTTCGGGGCCAGCTGCAGCTTAACTAGGTCATTCTTTGCAGTACTTGAACACATGTGACTCGTTTCAGGAAACTAGGCGTATGTTGCGAGTCACCACTTCACAGGAAAGGTATTTGAATGTAAACATAATTTTTTTTTTTTACCAAAATGCATTTTTATTGACAGAAATGCCATGTGGAAAATGTGAACTTTCATGTACCTTAATAACAAACTTGTACGCCGTCTGTAAATATGAATACAATTGTTAAATTATGAGCCTAGTTGATTTAGCCACGGAAAAAGACAGGAACCCTCACGCTAGCCATGATTGACTGAGATAATGGAAGGCCTGGACATGCTGAGAGCTGATTTCGGATTGGTCTGCCATGTAACATGCTTCTGTCTATAATATGAGCTGCTCAGTATGTGTATGTTAATCCTTTCTAACGCGGCTTTTTGAAAGAAATCACAAATTACTGCAAAAGTGTTGACAATGCTTTCCACTTTCTGGAGGACTGAGTTTTGAAATCAGTGGAATGCCCGGTGGAAGCAGAGTATGATAGCTAAGGAGATGGAGAATATTCTGCCGTTTGATTGCAAATATGTGGAGGAGGTCAAAAAGCATGGCGCTTGCAACGCCAAGCGTCGTGGGTTCGATTCCCGCTAGGGCCACCCATATGTAAAAGTAGTGGCCCCAGCCGACTTGTAAGTCGCTTTGGACAAAAGCGTCTGCTAAATGGGATATATTATATTATTATATTAAAAAGAGAACACAGAAGGCTGTTGTATAAAACACATGTCTCTGGATTACATCTTCAAACTAAGGGCAACCATGGCATCCGTGACAGAGAGGGAGGAGCATTCATCCATGTATACGGGCAAGATTGTTTAGCTAGCTACATTTTCAGATATATGATTCAAACGTGTTCTCAGTCGTTTTCATTGCAAGTTAAAGCATACTGTTAGCTAGTTAGCTAACATTAACCGTCTGGCTCGCTAGCTAACGTTACGTGTATGATCTGTGTAGTAATATTATTATTTTTTATCTCAGAGGCATTTGCATTGCTAGTTATAGCCTAATGTTAGCTAGCTAGCTAACATTGAACCTAGTTGGTTAGTTACCTGCATATTCATGCAGGGTAGTAACATTATGAGTTGGGATTGTGGTTCATTGTTTAGCTAGCTAGCTACATGTCTAAACAAAAGACACCACTATGCAAGTAACCATTTCACTGTACAGTTTACACCTTCTGTATCCTGTGTATGTGACAAATAAACTTTGATCTTATTTGATATAGTGTGTGTTTACCAGAGAGGGTAATGTGAAGAACAACATGACCTGCACCAAAGTCAAATTAAGATGTATCGTTAGGCCAACGAGACAGTGTCCAAGTTTTAAAATTATCTGGTAGACGCCCTGCTTTTATATAGTCACAATCACAACCGTAAGCTATTTTCTATAATTAGCTTGTGATTAACTTGTAAATACTGATCTTGTTGTGAGTTTATTTTACTGTAATATTGAATACAAATTAGCTGAAGACGTTGTCGGCTATATGATATGGTCATTATTTGAACTGGTTAGCCAGCTAACTTAAGGTTAGCCAGCTAGCAAGCTAGAAACGAACCAAAACATTGTTTAGAAACTTGCTTTTTGTTTCCATGGTTTGCTAGATTGACATGTACTAAATTCATTTTTAAATGGATGGGTATATTGGTGTTAAAATACACCAGTTGTGCCATTTTGCACCACATGGCTGCTGATGTCCTGCAGCCTGTAGTGTTTGTGTTTATACTTTTTCATAACGACAATGACAAGTTGTTGTTTTTTTAACTCCGTTTATTAAGTTTTACACACACACACAGACAAGACAACACAAAGCAATATAAATAATATACTCAACTAGAAAAAAAAAAAAAATAGCTTTAAAGATACCATACTTTAGACAAGTTAAACACACCAGGCAGAAGGCTACAAAGGTTAAAGGGCAATCTATAGTACACGGACAGAGCAAACACCTCACCATTGTTCTTGTAAACAGTCAAGGGATAAGGGTGGAGAAATGCAACCACTCACAGACAGTCATGGCCACAGACCGACCATCCACTGGACCAAAAATAAAAGTTTACAATGCTTTAAAATTAAAATGAAAAATGATTATTCATGTAGACGTGGACAAAATGTGAAAATAAAAATAACTGGGAGACACTTCAGTCATTGCCCGGGCAAGATGACCAAGGCATCCGCGGGTCACAATCAATAAGCACATGGACTTTAATGCCCCCCAGCAAAAACACAGAGAAAAGCTCCTCCAACCCACAAGGGGGTGAAATACAGACTTATTTTTGTTTTAATTGGAATGACATCAGAGGATGGACTGTTTAAAGTAAGACCGGAATGGAGCCCAAGCCTCATTAAACAGTTTGGGGTTCATGTGAATTGACTTAAAAAAATTCTAGTTTCAGAGAGCACAACACATCTCTCACCCAATATTTATAAGATGGGGGAGCTGCCATCTTCCAGTTCTGTAGTATTAGCCGTCTAGCTGAAAGAGTTGTTTAAGCAACAGTGTCCGACTGGATTCTTGATAGGGGGGTACCCACTTCAAAAAGGGCTGTAAGCGGAGACGGATCTATAACAGTGTCATATATATCAGAGAAACGTTTAAATATTAATTCCCAGAAACCCGACAGTTTATGACAGCCCCAAAGCATATGCAACAGAGTGGCTGGTTCCATTTAACATCTGACACAGGTAGGATCAAAATCAGAGAATATTCTTCCAAGTTTGGCCCCCGGCCAGTGGATACGGTGAACCACCTTGAATTGAATGAGACTGTGTCTAGTGCTAAAAGAGGACGAGTGCACCCTGTGCAGCACAGATTCCCAGGCGTCTTCCCCAAGTTCCTCCCCCAAATCCTTTTCCCATCGAGTCTTTAAAGGCACCAAAGCAGGGTTCTGTAAGTCATGAATGATTGCATATACATCTGAAATTGCGCCCCTAGGAAGCTTGTTCAGCTCCAAGATGCTCTCTATAGCTGTATTCGCAGGCCTATTTGGGAAATCCAGGTGTGTTAGCTCTGACAAAGTTTCTAGTCTGGAGATAGCGGAAAAAGTGGTATTGTTGGAGATTGAACTTTTTCTGCAGCTGAGAAAAAGAGGCAAATGTATCATCAAAGAATAATTGGGCTAACGAGGAGAGGCCTAGTGAGTGCCAAATTTCAAAAGCCCCATCATTCAAAGATGGAGGAAATCAAATGTTCTGATTGATTGGGTCTGATAGAGAAACGAGGCTAAAGGCTAAACGGAACTGATTCCACATTTTAAGAGACTGCTTTACAATTGTGTTGACACACCTTTTGCCTAGGGACACTGGGAGAGACAACACAGAAGAAAGTACAGCAGGTTTACATGTTTCAGACTCCATCTGGACCCAGATTGGTCTAGGGCCAGTAGGATCAGTCTGCAGCCAGTACAGAAGGGCTCTGAAATATGCAGCCCAATAATATGCCTGAAAAGTTTGGTAGAGCTAAACCCCCCAATGACCTAGGCTTCTGTAAATGTCTTCTACCAATCTGTGGTACATTGCCATCCCAAATAACATACATGAATGTTTGATCCAGTGAAATTAAAAAAAAGATTTTGGAATAAAAATGGGTAAACTTTGAAATAAATATAAACATTTGGGCAACACATTCATTTTAATGACATTAATCCTTCCGTTAAGAGAAAGGGGTAGTGAATTCCAAAAAGTAAAATATTGTTTCAAACTGTCTGCTAGAGCAACAAAGTTTTCCTGAAACAAATTTGAATATTTCCTTGTCACTTTAACTCCCAAGTAGGTGAATTGATCCCGGACAATCCTAAACTGAGAACTTGTAAAAGAGCACTTTAAAGCAGCCTTGTTTACCGGAAAAAGCTCACTCTTGCCTAGATTCAGCTTGTACCCTGAGATTGATCCAAACCTTTTAAGAACAGATAGGGCACGTGGCAATGAGGTATCGGGGTTGGAGATAAACAAAAGGATGTCGTCAGCATATAGCGAGACTTTCTGCTCTAAGCCCGTCCTGATTATACCTTGAATGGCATCATTAGAGCGTAGTGCAATGGCGAGAGGCTCGATTGCCAAAGCAAACAATAAGGGGGAGAGTGGACAACCCTGTCTGGATCCGCGGTGCAAGGGAAAACTTTTAAAATTGAAGTGAGACCCCAAAAAAACGTGTAGCCTCGGGAGACATTTATTGTTTACTGGGTCAATGCAAACGGATGCAGTAAACAAATAAACCAAAATATTGAGTCACTGAGACACTGTGTAAACAAACTAAATAGGTGAGCGAGACAGCCTAGAAACACAGGAGTTAAGTAAAACCTCAATACAATTCAATTAAAATGACTGAATGCTTGTAAGGCATGCACACTAGATGATCAAAACATTAGATCACATCAAATAAGCCTGAATGGGTTCTGTTGCTTGCTCACAGTTCGCAAGCAACAGTTGCTGAACTGTGAGCAAGTTCAAGACTTCTTGATGTGATGTTGATTGTGAGCCATAGCCTCATCCGGAGACTCAAATGTGTAGTCTTTACCCTCATGAGATAGCCATAAACGGGCCGGGAATCGCAGTCCATACTTCACAACTGGATGGTCCCGAAGTACTCGTTTGGCCTGTCCGAAAGCTGTGCGCTGCCTGGAAACAGTGGGGGAGTAGTCCTGGTAGATGGAGAAGCTCTGTCCTTGAAAGCTCAGAGTGGTATTGCGGGATCGTCGGAGAATCTCCATCTTCTCATGAAAAAAGTGCACTCGAAGAATTATGTCACGGGGCCTCTCCCCATCCCGGGGCTTTGGGCGCAGCGACTGGTGGGCTCGATCAATCAGGGGCTTTTCATCTAAGGCAAGAACATCCTTCAGCAGCCCTGAAACGAAATCCGTGGCGCGATGCATTTCCGCTGACTCTGGGACCGATACAAGTCTCAGATTATTGTGGCAAGAGAATCCCTCTAAACTCACACAGCTCTCCTTCACCTTTTTCAAATCCGCAGCTAGGCGTTTCCCGCCAGCCTCCAGGGATGTAGTTAATTCAGAGACATTGGTAGTGGAGGTCTCCAGTGCTGCGATCTTTGTAGTGTGTGACGCAGTTGTTGTTTTGAGTGATGTGATTGCTAACACAGTCTCGTTCCGCAGGATGGTTAAATCTGCCCTTAAAGTATCAGAAACCTCCTGTATTCGGGCCTCAATCATAGCAACCACCTCCGTTTTCATTTCAACTATCTCAGAGCGTAATAGTTTGATGGCCTCGAGAATGTTCGTTTCAGCGCCGCCAGGCCAAGCCGCACCCCCGGGTAAAGTGTGAGTCCCCGGGCCCTCAGACTCAGGAGACGGTCTGTGATGAGAGTGGGTCTTGTAGGCCGGGTTTTCTCAAAGTCATGCTTTTGGCCTTATGTTTCGTCGACATGCTGACATTCGAAAGCAAAGTAGTCTTGGTTTTTACGGAAAGGGATCACCAAACTAATATTTGAAAAATAAATATGGTTCTGCTGCAAAATTCACATAAACTATAAGAATACCACGGGAGCAAACGGAAAACACGTCAGTCGCATATGGCGTCCCTCCAATCCTCCTCCATAAAGACAATGACAAGTTTGATGTCGTACGACAATAGAATGTTCATGTCGATAGACGTAGTAGAAACCAGCCTTTAGCCCTGAAATCTTTGGTTGTTTAGTACACTACCATACTCCCTCTGTTTAGCACATGGCCTAACATGTGAATCCTTAAAGAGATGGGTGGGACTTAAGAGGCTGTGAAGGATGCTAAATGGGTGTAGACAAAGAGGAGCTCTCCAGTAGGTGTGCCAAAACATTCAAGGGCCATTTTCTCAAACGTGAGGTTACAAGTTTATCAACTTTCAAAGCAGAATTACTTACCCATTGTTCCTCAACTGTAGTGTATGATATATACCATTTTGTAGCTGATATACCATTTCAAATTTAGCTACATAAAGAGCATCTCTGACAGGCCTCTTGTCACATCCTGACCTTAGTTCCTTTTTTATGTCTCTTTTAGTTTGGTCAGGGCGTGAGTTGGGGTGGGCATTCTATGTTTGTTCTTTGTGTTATGGTTCTATGTGTTTGGCCTGGTATGGTTCCCAGAGGCAGCTGTCAATCGTTGTCTCTGATTGAGAACCATACTTAGGTAGCCTGTTCCCACCTGGTGTTTGTGGGTTGTTTTCTGTGTCTTCACCATACAGAACTGTTTCGATTTTCATTTCTTTTCCTCACTTTGTTATTTTGTATTTTTTGTGTTCAGTCTTAATAAATTTAACATGGACACGTACCACGCTGCATTTTGGTCCGATCTTGACTACTCTTCCTCAGACGAAGAGGAGAATCGTTACACCTCTCCACATCTTTACAGCCATTATCTGTATGTTTTGACCATGCCAGTTTACAATCTAAGGTTACACCAAGTAATTTATTGTCCTCAACTTGTTCAACAGTCACACCATTCATTACCAGATTCAGCTCAGGTCTAGAACTTAGGGAATAATTTGTACCAAATACAATGCTCTTAGTTTTAAAGATGTTCAGGATAAATGTATTAAGGGCCAACCATTCCAAAACAGACTGCAACTCTTTGTTAAGGGTTTCAATGACTTCATTAGCTGTGGCTGCAGATGCATATATGGTTGAATCGTCAGCATACATGGGACACCTGCTTTGTTAAATGCCAGTGACAGATCATTGGTAAAAATAGAAAAGAGTAGAGGGCCTAGACTAGAGAGCTGCCCTGAGGTGCACCACACTTTACATGTTTGACATTAGAGAAGCTTCCATTAAAGAACCATCTGAGTTCTATTAGATAGATGACTCTGAATTCACAATCGCAGAGGTTGAAAGTCCACAATACAATACACTACCATTCAAAAGTTTTGGGGTCACTTAGAAATGCCCTTGTTTTTGAAAGAGAACCATTTTTTCCCCATTAAAATAACATCCAGAAATACAGTGTAGACATTGTTAATGTTGTAAATTACTATTTACCTAGAAACTGCTGATTTTTTAAAATGGAATATCTACATAGGAATACAGAGGCCAATTATAAGCAATCATCACTCCTGTGTTCCAATGGCACGTTGTGTTAGCTAATCCAAGTGTATCATTTTAAAAGGCTAATTGATCATTAGAAAACCCTTTTGCAATTATGTTAGCACAGCTGAAAACTGTTGTGCTGATTTAAAGAAGCAATACAACTGTCCTCCTTTAGACTAGTTGAGTATCTGGAGCATCAGCATTACAGGCTCAAAATGGCCAGAAACAAGGAACTTTCTTCTGAAACTCGTCAGTCTATTCTTGTTCTGAGAAATGAAAGCTATTTCATGTGAGAAATTGCCAAGAAACTGAAGATCTTGTAAAACACTGTGTACTACTCCCTTCACAGAACAGCGCAAACTGGCTCTAACCAGAATAGAAAGAGGAGTGGGAGGCCACGGTGCACAACTGAGCAAGAGGATAAGTACATTAGAGTGTCTAGTTTGAGAAACAGACGCCTCACAAGTCTTCAACTGGCAGCTTCATTAAATAGTACACGCAAAACACTAGTCTCAACGTCAACAGTGAAGAGGCGACTCCGGGATGCTGGACTTCTAGGCAGAGTTGCAAAGAAAAAGCCATATCTCAGACTGGTCAATAAAAATAAAATATTAAGATGGGAAAAATAACACAGACACTGAACAGAGGAAGATTGGAAAAATATGTTATGGACAGACAAGTCTAAGTTTGAGGTGTTCGGATCACAAAGAAGAACATTCGTGAGATGCCGAAAAAAATGAAAAGATGGTGGATGAGTTACGTCATCTGTCAAGCATGGTGGAGGCAATGTGATGGTCTGGGGCTGCTTTGGTGGAGGCAATGTGATGGTCTGGGGCTGCTTTGGTGGAGGCAATGTGATGGTCTGGGGCTGCTTTGGTGGAGGCAATGTGATGGTCTGGGGCTGCTTTGGTGGAGGCAATGTGATGGTCTGGGGCTGCTTTGGTGGAGGCAATGTGATGGTCTGGGGCTGCTTTGGTGGAGGCAATGTGATGGTCTGGGGCTGCTTTGGTGGTGGTAAAGTGGGAGATTTGTTACAGGGTAAAAGGGATCTTGAAGAAGGAAGGTTATCACTCCATTTTGCAACGCCATGCCATACCCTGTGGATGGAGCTTAATTGGAGCCAATTTCCTCCTACAACAGGACAATGACCCATAGCACAGCTCCAAACTATGCAATAACTATTTAGGGAAGAAGCAGTCAGCTGGTATTCTGTCTATAATGGAGTGGCCAGCACAGTCACCGGATCTCAACCCTATCTAGCTGTTGTGGGAGCAGCTTGACGGTATGGGATGTAAGAAGTGCCCATCAAGCCAATCCAATTTGTGGGAGGTGCTTCAGGAAGCATGGGGTTAAATCTCTTCCGATGACCTCAACAAATTGACAACTAGAATGCCCAAGGGTCTGTAAAGCTGTAAAATTGCTTGAAATGGAGGATTCTTTGACGAAAGCAAAGTTTGAAGGACACAATTATTATTTAAATAAAAAAATCCTTATTTAGAACCTTGTCAATGTCTTGACTTTATTTCCTATTCATTTCATGTTTGTTTTCATGGAAAACAAGGACATTTCTAAGTGACCCGAAACTTTTGAACGGTAATGTACGTTTTCTCAACAACAGATTAGGGTCAGTAATATCAAAGGCCGCACTGAAATCTTACAGTACAGCTCCCACAATATTCTTATTATTATCAATTTCTTTCTACCAATCATCAGTCCTTTGTGTTAGTGCAGTACATGTTGAGTGCCCTTCTCTATAAGGATGTTGAAAGTCTGTTGTTAACAGAGAAATAGCATTGTATTTGGTCAAACACCAATTTTTCCCAAAAGTTTACTGGCAGCAAGCTTATAGGTCTGCTGTTAGAACCAGTAAAGACCGTTTTACCACTCCTGGGTAGCGGAATGACTTTAGCTTCCCTCCAGACCTGAGGACGAAGACTTTCCTCTAGGCTCAGATTAAAGATATGACAGATAGGAGTGGCTATAGAGTCAGCTACCATCCTCAGTAGCTTTCCATCTAAGTTGTAAATGCCAGGAGGTTTGTCATTACTGACCGATCACAATTACTTTTCACCTCCCACACTAACTTTACAATTACTTTTTCACCTCCCACACTAACTTTACAATTACTTTTCACCTCCCACACTAACTTTACAATTACTTTTCACCTCCCACACTAACTTTACAATTACTTTTCACCTCCCACACTAACTTTACAATTACTTTTCACCTCCCACACTAACTTTACAATTACTTTTCACCTCCCACAACTTTACAAAATTCGAACATCGAACAAGGCTTTTTTTTTCATAATATTTTTTTTATGCGTGATTACAATGTTTGTAAATAAATAATCATTAAAATAATTGGCAACATCAAATGGTTTTGAGATAAATAAGCCATCTGATTTGATGAAGGTGGAGTTGAATTTTGTCGTTCTGCACATAATCTAATGTAAAATACTCCAAAATATTCCATCATTCATCTTGGCTTCATAATACAGTTTCTTCTCATTTTTGTTGAGTTTAGTCTCATAACTTCATAATTTGCAGTCAGTCAGATGTACAGCCAGACTTATTGGCCACTCCTTTGGCCTCATCTCTTTCAGCCATACAGTTTTTACATTCCTCGTCAATCTATGGAGCCTTAAGAGTTCTAACAGTCAGTTTCTTATCAGGTGCATGTCTATCCATAATTGGAAGAAGCAATTTCATAAATGTATCAAGTGCAGTGTCTGGATGCTCCTTATTATTAATCACATCAGACCAACAAATATGTTTAACATCATCCACGGAAGAGTCACAGCAAAATATTGATCTCCTATACACTATTTTAGGCCCAGCTATCAGAACTTTTGTTTTCCTGGATATAGCCACTATATGGTGATGACTGCAGCTAATGGGTACGGATACAGCTTTAGAACAGAGTCTAGTAAAAATGTGATCGATACATGTGGATCATCTTGTTCTTGTAGTGTTTGTAATCACCCTGGTAGGTTGATTAATAACCTGAACCAGATTACAGGCACTGGTTACAGTGAGAAGCTTCCTCTTGAGTGGACAGCTTGATGAAAACCAGTCAATATTCAGGTCCCCAAGAAAGTAAACAGAGAGGTCTACATCACATACACTATCAAGCAGTTCACACGTATTATTTAGATACTGACTTAGCACTTGGCGGTCTATATTAACACCCCTAAAAGAAAAGGCTTTAGATGGTACTTGACATAAGATCTTATAAGCATTACAGGGATATGGCTCTCAATATATACAGCCACATTTCCCCCATGAAGCATTCCTGTCTCTTCTGTAGATGTTATACCCTTGTATTGCTATTGCTGTATCATCAAAGTAATGATCTAAGTGAGTCTCAGAAATGTTATCTGATCTTGACAAGTTATTGATTTAATGAACCTTATTTCTAAGGCTACATATATTAATATGGGCTATTTCCAGCCCTTTCCTGGGTATCAGATATAGACATAATATGGAAAAGAACAAACAGAGCAAGAACAAAATATATACGGTCCATTAAATCAGTTGATGTGTGCTGCAGGGTTGAAGCTACGAACCCATATGCTTGGCTCATAATTCCGTTAAAATGCAATTAGTTTCAATCAACTGTGTTTGCTGGGGATGGGGGAAACGTGTAACACCAATCAGGCCCCCCAAGGACTAGAATTGCCCAGGCCTGAGCTAGACCATGCTGGTCAGACCAGTATTGACCAGCTTGGACCAGCATAGACCTGCATGGACTAGTATGGACCAGCATAGACTAGCATAAACCAGCATAGACCAGTTTCGACCAGTTTGAAATTTAGGCTAGTCTACGCTGAAACACATTGAATAACACATTCATAAGTGGCAAACATAAAATACATCATAAGGAATAGGGTTTTAAAATGCCTGTCCTATATCAAGGAGATATAAGAAAGCTCAGGAAAATATATATATATATTTTTTTTACATTCAGACAAGTCCCGTGACACTCATGGGGGTCATAGGTCAAAACAGAGAACACCATCATGTTTGTGAGAGCCTCATCTTTCCATAGAGTGGTCATATTAGTTTTGTAGGCCAAACCGTTCATCGTTGCTTTGTTTCGTTAGAAGACCGGTTGTCGGGATGTCAAATGTTCTGACAAACACCGTCATAGCTCTGCCACCTCCCACCAAAGATTCAGAAGACATGTTAGTTTGTAGGCCAAACCGTTCATACGCTTTGTTTCGTTAGAAGACCGATTGTCGGGATGTCTGCCACCTCCCACCAAAGATTCAGAAGGCCGACAGAGGCTGTTGTGGATTAAGACAAAGCCCTTATCTGTGGCATTTGGTGGCAGTGGCTTTGAGGATTCTAGTGCGCTAAAAACAGAAAGCGTACGGACCCTGTTTTATATACTGGCAGGTGTCTTCACTGACATTTTCAACATGTCGCTGATTGAGTCTGTAATACCAACATGCTTCAAGCAGACCACCATAGTCCTTGTGCCCAAGAACACAAAGGCAACCTGCCTAAATGACTACAGACCCGTAGCACTCACGTCCGTAGCCATGAAGTGCTTTGAAAGGTTGGTCATGGCTCACATCAACACCATTATCCCAGAATCCCTAGACCCACTCCATTTTGCATGCCGCCCAAACAGATTCACAGATGATGCAATCTATATTGCTCTCCACACTGCCCTTTCCCACCTGGACAAAAGGAACACCTACGTGAGAATGCTATTCATTGACTACAGCTCAGCATTCAACACCGTAGTATCCTCAAAGCTCATCACTAAGCTAAGAATTGTGGGACTAAACACCTCCCTCTGCAAATGGATCCTGGACTTCCTGACGGGCCGCCCCCCAGGTGGTGATGGTAGGTAGCAACACATCTGCCACGCTCATCCTCAACACTGCAGCCCCTCACGGGTGTGTGCTGTACTCCCTGTTCACCCACGACTGCATGGCCAGGCACAACTCCAACACCATCATTAAGTTTGCAGACAACACAACAGTGGTAGGCCTGATTACCGACAACGACAAGACAGCCTATAGGGAGGAGGTCAGAGACCTGGCAGGGTGGTGCTAGAATAACAACCTATCCCTCAACGTAACCAAGACCAAGGAGATTATTGTGGACTACAGGAAA
This sequence comes from Oncorhynchus masou masou, assembly GCF_036934945.1. Lineage (NCBI taxonomy): Eukaryota > Metazoa > Chordata > Actinopteri > Salmoniformes > Salmonidae > Oncorhynchus > Oncorhynchus masou. Next base: position 11,043,267 of record NC_088223.1, on the reverse strand, counting down.
AGGACGACCGAGCACGCCCCCATTCTCATCGACGGGGCTGTAGTGGAGCAGGTTGAGAGCTTCAAGTTCCTTGGTGTCCACAACAACAACAAACTAGAATGGTCCAAACACACCAAGACAGTTGTGAAGATGGCACGACAAAGACTATTCCCCCTCAGGAAACTAAAAAGATTTGGCATGTGTCTTGAGATCCTCAAAAGGTTCTACAGCTGCAACATCGAGAGCATCCTGACTGGTTGCATCACTGCCTGTTACGGCATTGCTTGGCCTCCGACCGCAAGGCACTCCAGAGGGTAGTGCGTACGGCCCAGTACATCACTGGGGCAAAGCTGCCTGCCATCCAGGACCTCTACACCAGGCGGTGTCAGAGGAAGGCCCTAAAAATTGTCAAAGACCCCAGCCACCCCAGTCATAGACTATTCTCTCTACTACCGCATGCCAAGTCTAGGACAAAAAGGCTTCTCAACAGTTTTTACCCCCAGACTATTTGCATTGTGTGCCCCCCTCCCTCCATCCCCTCTTTTACGCTGCTCCTACTCTCAGTTTATCATATATGCATAGTCACTTTAACTATACATTCATGTACATACTACTTCAATTGGGCCGACCAGCCAGTGCTCCCGCACATTGGCTAACCGGGCATCTGCATTGTGCCCCACCCACCACCCGCCAACCCCTCCTTTACCCTACTGCTACTCTCTGTTCATCATATATCCATAGTCACTTTAACCATATCTACATGTACATACTACCTCAATCAGCCTGACTAACCGGTGTCTGTATGTAGCCTCTCTACTGTATATAGCCTCTCTACTGTATATAGCCTCGCTACTGTATATAGCCTCTCTACTGTATATAGCCTCTCTACTGTATAAAGCCTCGCTACTGTTATTTTTCACTGTCTTTTTACTGTTGTTTTATTTCTTTACTTACCTATTGTTCACCTAATACATGTTTTGCACTATTGGTTAGAGCCTGTAAGTAAGCATTTCACTGTTGTATTCGGCGTACGTGACAAATAAACTTTGATCTGATTTGATACAACGATGGAGCACGGGTTGGGAGCTACAACAAAACTACCAAGGAACCAGGTACTGATGGCATTAACAAAAGGCACAATGCAGAAGGATATATTGTGGAGTGGGCTTGGGGACACCACAGAGATTGGCACACAGACAACCACATATCAGCAATACTGCATTTTCTGTGAGCAAGAGGCAACGTGATCCACAGCTGTGTGCTGTGGACTTGCTCCAATTGAGCATTAAAAAGAAGAAGCTCAGCTCCAGTTCATTTATTTAGAACAAATATATTTAAGCTTTATGTAACTAGGCAAGTCAGTTAAGAACAAATTCTTATTTACAATGACGGACTACCGCGGCCAAACCCTAACCCGGGCAACGCTGGGCCGATTGTACGCCCCCTTATGTGACTCCCAATCATGGCTGGTTGTGATACAGCCTGGATTCGAACCAGGGTCTGAGATGCAGTGCCTTAGACAGCTGCGCCACTCGGGAGCCCTGAGTTGGTAGAGGTGATGGTTATTGAGCTACAAGAAAACAGCACTGGCTCACCTGATCTGTCCAATCCCCACCGAGATCCAAGAGGCCCGGTGCCAGTGACATTCCGTCTGGACCCGTCACTGCCCAAGTTCACTGACAATGATGAAAAATTGCAACGTTTGAACAGATGGCGGCTACCTGTGGCTGGCCCGAGAGAAGCGTGAGTGATTTGGCTTGTAAGTCTGTTAACAGGAAAGGCAAGAGAAGCCTATGTGACTACGGACATTCACTTTGTTCATGATTATGACAGTGTTAAGGAAGCGATTCTTAAAATGAATGAAATCAACAAAGATTGACGACTTTCGTGAAGCAAAGAAGACAAAGTCGTACTTGGCTCTTAAGCCTTATTGTTATTATTAAATGCCTAATTGGTGGTGTGCTGCAGAGATGGTTGTCCTTCTGGAAGGTTCTCCCATCTTCACAGAGGAACTCTAGAGCCGAGGAACTCTAGAGCTCTGTCAGAATGACACCTCCCTGACCAAGGCCCTTCTCCCCCGATTGCTCAGTTTGGCCGGGTGTCCAGCTCTAGGAAGAGTCTCGGTGGTTCCAAACTTTTACCATTTAAGAATGATGGAGGCCACTGTGTTCTTAGGGACCTTCAATGCTGCAGAAATGTTTTGGTACCCTTCCCCAGATCTGTGCCTTGACACAATCCTGTCTCGGGGCTCTACGGACAATTACTTCGACCTCATTGCTTGGTTTTTGCTCTGACATGCACTGTCAACTATGAGACCTCATATAGACAGGTGTGTGCCTTTCCAAATAATTCAATTGAATTTAGCACAGGTGGACTTCGATCAAGTTGTAGAAACATCTCATGGATGATCAATGAAAACAGCATGCACCTGACCTCAGTTTTGAGTCTCATAGCAAAAGGTCTAGATTAGCAAACATTTCTAGAAACCTGTTTTCGCTTTGTCATTGTGGGTTATTGTGTGTAGATTGAGGATGTTTTATTTAATCCGTTTGAGAATAAGGCTGTAACGTAACAAAATGTGGAGAAAGTCAAGGGGTCTGAATACATTCCAAAGGCACTGCACAATTATAAAATCCACACATACAGCAAGTGTGCAGTTAAACCTGGCAAAAAAACACAAATTTCTTTCCACATGGCTGTGGGGTGAGACAGGGATGTAGCTTAAGCCCCACCCTCTTCAATACATATATCAAGGAATTGGCAAGGGCACTAGAACCGTCTGCCGCATCCAGCCTTACTCTACTAGAATCTGAAGTCAAATGTCCACTGTTTGCTGATGATCTGGTGCTTCTGTCCCCAATCAAGGAGGGCCTACAGCAGCACCTACATTTTTTGCACAGATTCTGTCAGACCGAGGCCCTGACCTGGGCCCTGACAATCTCAGTAAGACCAAAATAATGGTGTTCAAGTAAACATCAGCACCACAAGTAACTTCTGCATTCAGAATGCAACGTAAAACATCAAATAATGCATGCAGAGCAGAATTAGGCTGATACCGGCTAATTATCAAAATACAGAAAAGAGCCAATAAATTCTACAACCACCTAAAAGGAAGCGATTCCCATACCGTCCAAAACAAAAGCCATCACCTACAGAGATATGAACCTGGAGAAGAGTCCCCTAAGCAAGCTGGTCCTGGGGCTCTGTTCACAAACACAAACAGACCCCACAGAGCCCCAGGACAGCAACACAATTAGACCCATCCAAATCATGAGAAAACAAAAAGATAATTACTTGACTCATTGGAAAGAATTAACATAAAAACGGAGCAAGCTAGAATGCTATTTGGCCCTAAACAGAGAGTACACAGTGGCAGAATATCTGACCACTGTGACTGACTCAAACTTAAGGAAAGCTTCGACTATGTACAGACTCAGTGAGCATAGCCTTGCTATTGAGAAAGGCCAATTTCCATTTCACTTGCGTTGGTTTCCCATGCCAATAAAGCCCTGAAATTGAAATGTAATTGGAGAGAGAGAGAGAGAGAGAGAGAGAGAGAGAGAGAGAGAGAGAGAGAGAGAGAGAGAGAGAGAGAGAGAGAGAGAGAGAGAGAGAGAATGTCAGGAGAGAGAAGAAGTTTACCTGACAAAGACCATAATGTTGTAATTTGCCTCATTAAACCAATGACATTTGGGAAAAGCAGTACAGTGAGCAGACGTTCCTCTTCTCTTCTAGTAGGAGAGAAACCGGGAGAGGTGTGAGTGTGGTGGGGGCAGTGGGACTGCAGCTGGCATGGGACGATTCTGTGTGTGTTGATGAACTGTGTCCTGCGTTTCCAGGGAAACGGGGGAGCCATCATAGGGGTGGACAGGAAACTCTAACAGGGCTGACTTCCTGTGGCTCTCCTGATGGCCGATCAGATAGTGTGTGTGTGTGTGTGTGCGTGTGTGTGTGTTGGGAGTTCTTGTTGTAAACTAAGCAGCACCGAAATGTGTTTTGGATTGCATCCATCACCATCATGCTTTTGTTTTTGCTTTTTTTGTTTGTTGAGCATTTCGAGATGCGATTGTTCCTGGTAAATCAGGGATCTCAGATTTTCCCCAACTGTATATTACAAAATGCTATGCCAAGAGCTCCAGACCTGTATGGCACAGGAGGGATTGTGCTAGTGCAGTGGACAGCTAAACTACCATCGCACAGTGATGTAGCCTTCCTAAGACTTGAGGTGTAGTCACCTTTATCCATGAATGGATCCAATAGCAGGAATTATGCTAGAATGCTTTGTGATTGTGACGTTGTCTGAAGTCTGGGTTCGCGGTGGAATAGAATGCATTACTGTTAGAGGAATTCTAAATTCCTATATGTTTTGTAGCCAAAACCAAATTCACACTCTATCTATTTCATAATAAGTTTTATCATTTTTTATCATTTTGCATGAAATAGCAAGAGACCAGTCTTAAAAACAAGTTCAGCATTTATTCTTGATGAGTACTGACCCAAAATACAAAGAACATTACATTTTAAAGAGAAAAATGACGTCATCAGTTCTCACACTTTCTCCGATCCACACAATAGCGCAGTGTCTTCAGGTCTGGAGATTGTCTCCTACTCCCCTCATAAAGCAAACGTTCCAATCTGTCTAAAAGACATACGCTCCTCCACTAACGGAACATCAAAGAACATTCTTATCTGTCTAAAGAGATATACCCTCCTTCTCCCTTAAACCCGCAAGGTACAGACAATTCATTCGTTTTACCTACAATTTCAGTCCTAGTTTAACCAAAAACCCATACATTTCATACCATAACATAATAGTATTAAAACTTAATGGTTCTAATAAAAATGTATACATAATTAATCATTTCAACTATAATTTCCTCCAACAATTACACAGTATAGTATATCAGCGCTGGTCCTGGAGAGAGAAGATTTTTTTCGTTTTTCCTGATCTCAGCTGTGACTTCCTACTGAGTGATAACACACACACACACCAGTGGTAATGATAATTGCTCAGTCAAGTGTCACTGTGTCATGTTCTAACTGTTCAGCAGACCACACAAACACACACGTACACACCCACACACACACACACTTGTGATAGATACTGTAAATACAACCATATTTATATTTTGTACTTTAACTATTTGCCCATGGTTACAACACTGTATAGTGGCAAAAAAAAGTATGAAAATACCTGGATTTCAGCATAAATTGGTAATAATATTTGATCTGATCTTCATTTAGGTCACTACAATAGACAAACACAGTCTGCTTAGACTAATAACACACAGATAATTAGTTGTTTTCATGTCTATATTGAACACACTGTGTAAACAATCACAGTGCAGGAAGTTTGTGAACCATTAGATTTAATAACTGGTTGACGCTTCTTTGGCAGCAATAACCTCAACCAAATGTTTTCTGTAGTGTCGTATCAGACCTGTACAACGGTCAGGAGGAATTTTGGACCATTCCTCTTTACAAAACTGTTTCAGTTCAGCAATTTTCTTGGGATGTCTGGTGTGAACTGCTCCCTGAGGTCATGCCACAGTATCTCAATCAGGTTGAGGTCAGGACTCTGACTGGACCACTCCAGAAGGTGTATTTTCTTCTGTTGAAGCCATTCTGTTGTTGATTTACTGTATTTTGGGTTGTTGTCCTGTTGCATCACCCAACTTCTGTTGAGCTTCAATTGGTGGACATTCTCCTAGCAAAATGTCTTGATAAACTTGGGAATTCATTTATCTGTCGATGATAGCAAGCTGTCCAGGCCCCGAGGCAGCAAAGCAGCCCCAAACCATGATGCTCCCTCCACCATACTTTACAGTTGGGATGAGGGTTTGATGTTGGTGTGTTGTGCCTTTTTCTTCTCCACACACAGTGTTGTATGTTCCTTCCAAACAACTTAAGAAGAATCCTAGAGTGTCAGCTAAAGACTTACAGAAATCTCTGGAATGTGCTGACATCTCTGTTGACGGGTCTATGATACGTAAAACACTAAACGAGAATGGTGTTCATGTGAGGACACCACAGAAGAAGCCACTGCTGTCCAAAAAAACATTGCTGCACGTCTGAAGTTTGTAAAAGAGCACCTGGATGTTCCACAGCGCTACTGGCAAAATATTCTGTGGACAGATGAAACTACAGTTAACCTCATTGAGCATTCTGCACTGTGCTCTTGCAGTCATCTTTGCAGGACGGCCAGTCCTAGGGAGAGTAGCAACAGTGCTGAACTTTCTCCATTTATAGACAATGTGTCTTACTGTGGACTGATGAACATCAAGGCTTTTAGAGATAGTTTTTTTAAACCTTTCAAGCTTTATGCAAGTCAACTATTCTTAATCTTAGGTCTTCTGAGATCTCTTTTGTTAGAGGCATGGTTGATATCAGGCAATGCTTCTCGTGAATAGCAAACTCAAATTTTGTGAGTGTTTTTTATAGGGCAGGGCAGTTCTAACCAACATCTCTAATCTCATCTCATTGATTGGACTCCAGGTTAGCTGACTCCTGACTCGAATTAGCTTTAGGAGAAGTCATTAGCCTAGGGGTTCACATACTTTTTCCAACCTACACTGTGAATGTTTAAATTAAACATTCAATATACATTCAATATAGACAATAAAAATAATTTGTGTTATTAGTTTAAGCACACTATGTTTGTCTATTGTTGTGACTTAGATTAAAGATTAAAGATCAGATCAAATTTGATGACCAATTTATTCAGAAATCCAGGTATTTCCAAAGGGTTCACATACTTTTTCTTGCCACTGTATATAGCCATAATATAACATTTGAAATGTCTCTATTCTTTTAAAACTTTTGTGAGTGTAATGTTTACTTTTTTATTGTTTATTTCACTTTTGTTTATTGTCTAATTCACTTGATATGGCAATGTTAACATAGGTTTCTCTCATGTCAATAAAACCCTTTGAATTGTATACTGTGGACATGGTCTCTTCCTCAGAGAACTGAAAAGGGAAGTGGCCAATCTCTCTCTTTCATCATATCTTTCTCTCTCTCTCTCTCTGTCTCTCTCTGTCTCTCTGTCTCTCTGTCTCTCTGTCTCTCTGTCTCTCTGTCTCTCTGTCTCTCTGTCTCTCTGTCTCTCTGTCTCTCTGCCAATTCAATTCAATTCAAGGGGCTTTATTGGCATGGGAAACATGTGTTAACATTGCCAAAGCAAGTAAGGTAAACAATAAAAATTAACAGTAGACATCACACATACAGAAGTTTCAAAACAATAAAGACATTACAAATGTCATATTATATATATACAGTGTTTTTACAAGGTACAAATGGTAAGGGACACAAGATAAAATAAATAAGCATAGATATGGGTTGTATTTACAATGGTGTTTGTTCCTCACTGGTTGCCCTTTTCTCGTGGCAACAGGTCACAAATCTTGCTGCTCTGATGGCACACTGTGGAATTTCACCCAGTAGATATGGGAGTTTTTCAAAATTGGATTTGTTTTTGAATTCTTTGTTGATCTGTGTAATCTGAGGGAAATATGTCTCTCTAATATGGTCATACATTGGGCAGGAGGTTAGGAAGTGCAGCTCAGTTTCCACCTCATTTTGTGGGCAGTGAGCACATAGCCTGTCTTCTCTTGAGAGCCATGTCTGCCTACGGCGGCCTTTCTCAATAGCAAGGCTATGCTCGCTGAGTCTGTACATAGTCAAAGCCTTCCTTCATTTTGGGTCAGTCACAGTGGTCAGGTATTCTGCCGCTGTGTACTCT
>NC_088223.1:11025547-11030547 GCF_036934945.1 Oncorhynchus masou masou | reverse complement strand
TCAGAGAGAGAGCGCTGAGAAAGAATGGCTCCCACGCCCACCTCTGACGCGTCAACCTCAACAACAAACTGTCTAGAGATGTCAGGTGTAACAAGAATAGGAGCGGATGTAAAACGATTCTTAAGAAGATCAAAAGCTCCCTGGGCGGAAACGGACTACTTAAAGCACGTCTTAACAGAAGTAAGGGCTGTGAGGGGAGCTGCCACCTGACCGAAATTACGGATGAAACGACGATAGAAATTAGCGAAGCCCAGAAAGCGCTGCAGCTCGACGCGTGACTTAGGAACGGGCCAATCAATGACAGCCTGGACCTTAGCGGGATCCATCTTAATGCCCTCAGCGGAAATAACGGAACCGAGAAAAGGGACAGAGGCGGCATGAAAAATGCACTTCTCAGCCTTCACATAAAGACAGTTCTCTGAAAGGCGCTGGAGGACGCGTCGCACGTGCTGAACATGAATCGAGAGAGACGGTGAAAAAATCAGGATATCGTCCATGTAAACGAAAACAAAAATGTTCAGCATGTCTCTCAGGACGTCATTAACTAGTGCCTGAAAGACAGCTGGAGCGTTAACGAGGCCGAAAGGAAGAACCCGGTATTCAAAGTGCCCTAACGGAGTGTTAAACGCCGTCTTCCACTCGTCCCCTCCCTGATGCGCACGAGATGGTAGGCGTTACGAAGGTCCAATTTGGTGAAAAACCTGGCTCCCTGCAGGATCTCGAAGGCTGAAGACATAAGAGGAAGCGGATAACGATTCTTAACTGTTATGTCATTCAGCCCTCGATAATCCACGCATGGGCGCAGGGACCCGTCCTTCTTCTGAACAAAAAAAAAACCCCGCTCCGGCGGGAGAGGAGGAGGAGACTATGGTACCGGCGTCGAGCGAAACCGACAAATAATCCTCGAGAGCCTTACGTTCGGGAGCCGACAGAGAGTATAATCTACCCGGGGGAGTAGTTCCCGGAAGGAGATCAATACTACAGTCATACGACCGGTGTGGAGGGAGAGAAGTGGCCTTGGAACGACTGAACACCGTGCGCAGATCGTGATACTCCTCCGGCACCCCTGTCAAATCGCCAGGCTCCTCCTGTGAAGAAGAGACAGAGGAAACAGGAGGGATAGCAGACATTAAACAGGTCACATGACAAGAAACATTCCAGGATAGGATAGTATTACTAGACCAATTAATAGAAGGGTTATGGCGCACTAGCCAGGGATGACCCAAAACAACAGGTGTAAAAGGTGAACGAAAAATTAGAAAAGAAATGGTTTCGCTATGATTACCAGAGACAGTGAGGGTTAAAGGCAGCGTCTCACGCTGAATCTTGGGGAGAGAACTACCATCTAAAGCGAACAAGGCCGTGGGCTCCCCTAACTGTCTGAGAGGAATGTCATGTTCCCGAGCCCAGGTCTCGTCCATAAAACAGCCCTCCGCCCCAGAGTCTATCAAGGCACTGCAGGAAGCAGATGAACCGGGCCAGCGGAGATGGACCGGAAAGGTAGTGCGTGATCCAGAAGGAGAGGCCTGAGTAGTTGCGCTCACCAGTAGCCCTCCTCTTACTGATGAGCTCTGGCTTTTACTGGACATGAGGTGACAAAATGACCAGCGGAGCCGCAGTAGAGACAGAGGCGATTGGTGATTCTCCGTTCCCTCTCCTTGGCCGAGATGCGGATACCCCCCAGCTGCATAGGCTCAGCATCCGAGCCGGCGGAGGAGGGTGGCAGTGATGCGGCAGGTGGCTGTGATGTGGAGAGGGGAGCAACGGAGAACGCGAGCTCCTTTCCACGAGCTCGGCGACGAAGATCAAACCGTCGCTCTATGCGAATAGCGAGAGCTATTAAGGAGTCCAGACTGGAAGGAACCTCCCGGGAGAGGATCTCATCCTTAACCTCGACGAGGAGACCCTCCAGAAAACGAGCGAGCAAAGCCGGCTCGTTCCAGTCACTAGAGGCAGCGAGAGTGCGAAACTCAATAGAATAATCCGTTATGGATCGATTCCCCTGACATAGGGAAGACAGGGCCCTGGAAGCCTCCTCCCCAAAAACAGAACGGTCAAAAACCCGTATCATCTCCTCCTTAAAGTCCTGATACTGGTTAATACACTCAGCCCTCGCCTCCCAGATTGCCGTGCCCCACTCACGCGCCCGTCCGGTAAGGAGAGAAATGACGTAGGCGATGCGGGCTGCGCTCCTGGAGTAAGTGTTGGGCTGGAGAGAGAACACCACATCACACTGAGTGAGGAATGAGCGGCACTCAGTGGGCTCCCCAGAGTAACACGGCGGGTTGTTGATCCTGGGCTCCGGAGACTCGGAAACCCTGGAAGTGGGCGGTGGATCGAGGTGGAGTTGGTGAACCTGTCTTGTGAGGTCGGAGACTTGGACGGCCAGGGTCTCAACGGCATGTCGAGCAGCAGACAATTCCTCCTCGTGTCTGCCTAGCATCGCTCCCTGGATCTCGACGGCGGAGTGAAAAGGGTCCGGAGCCGCTGGGTCCATTCTTGGTCTGATTCTTCTGTTATGTACTTGAGTGAAGACCCAAAAGCGGTTTTAACAGAAAACAGAGTTCTTTAATGAAAAACAGGAATGGCATAAATCCTCTTCCAACGTAGTCAATGGAACAAAAGAACGTAGTATAATGCAGGATGCACCTGCCAGGCAGACTCCGACAGGATAGGACAAGGTGGAAGCAAACGGGACGACAGCTTGCTTCTGGCATCAAAAACACAAACAAGAATCAGACACTGAAAGTAGCAGGAACAGAGAGAGAAATAGAGACCTAATCAGAGGGGGAAGAGAGAACAGGTGGGAAGGAGTGAATGAGCTAGTTAGGGGAGATGTAGAACAGCTGAAGAATGAGAGACAGAGAAGGTAACCTAAAAAGACCAGCAGAGAGAGACAGAGTGAAGAGAAAGGACAGGAACAGACATAACAAGACATGACAGTTTGATTTTGTGGCTGAACTATCAATGCTTACTGTCTGTCTGTCTGTGTGGAGGTGTGACTCTCTTCATAGCGTTGTATGTGTTTACAGGTGGAGGTGTGACTCTCTTCATAGTGTTGTATGTGTTTACAGGTGGAGGTGTGACTCTCTTCATAGTGTTGTATGTGTTTACAGGTGGAGGTGTGACTCTCTTCATAGCGTTGTATGTGTTTACAGGTGGAGGTGTGACTCTCTTCATAGCGTTGTATGTGTTTACAGATGGAGGTGTGACTCTCTTCATAGTGTTGTATGTGTTTACAGGTGGAGGTGTGACTCTCTTCATAGCGTTGTATGTGTTTACAGGTGGAGGTGTGACCCTCTTCATAGTGTTGTATGTGTTTACAGGTGGAGGTGTGACTCTTCATAGCGTTGTATGTGTTTACAGGTGGAGGTGTGACTCTTCATAGCGTTGTATGTGTTTACAGGTGGAGGTGTGACTCTCTTCATAGTGTTGTATGTGTTTACAGGTGGAGGTGTGACTCTCTTCATAGTGTTGTATGTGTTTACAGGTGGAGGTGTGACTCTTCATAGCGTTGTATGTGTTTACAGGTGGAGGTGTGACTCTCTTCATAGTGTTGTATGTGTTTACAGGTGGAGGTGTGACTCTCTTCATAGTGTTGTATGTGTTTACAGGTGGAGGTGTGACCCTCTTCATAGTGTTGTATGTGTTTACAGGTGGAGGTGTGACTCTCTTCATAGTGTTGTATGTGTTTACAGGTGGAGGTGTGACTCTTCATAGTATTGTATGTGTTTACAGGTGGAGGTGTGACTCTTCATAGTGTTGTATGTGTTTACAGGTGGAGGTGTGACTCTTCATAGTGTTGTATGTGTTTACAGGTGGAGGTGTGACTCTCTTCATAGCGTTGTATGTGTTTACAGGTGGAGGTGTGACTCTCTTCATAGCGTTGTATGTGTTTACAGGTGGAGGTGTGACTCTCTTCATAGCGTTGTATGTGTTTACAGGTGGAGGTGTGACTCTCTTCATAGCGTTGTATGTGTTTACAGGTGGAGGTGTGACCCTCTTCATAGTGTTGTATGTGTTTACAGGTGGAGGTGTGACTCTCTTCATAGTGTTGTATGTGTTTACAGGTGGAGGTGTGACCCTCTTCATAGCGTTGTATGTGTTTACAGGTGGAGGTGTGACCCTCTTCATAGTGTTGTATGTGTTTACAGGTGGAGGTGTGACCCTCTTCATAGTGTTGTATGTGTTTACAGGTGGAGGTGTGACTCTCTTCATAGTGTTGTATGTGTTTACAGGTGGAGGTGTGACTCTCTTCATAGTGTTGTATGTGTTTACAGGTGGAGGTGAGACCCTCTTCATAGCGTTGTATGTGTTTACAGGTGGAGGTGTGACCCTCTTCATAGTGTTGTATGTGTTTACAGGTGGAGGTGTGACTCTCTTCATAGTGTTGTATGTGTTTACAGGTGGAGGTGTGACCCTCTTCATAGTGTTGTATGTGTTTACAGGTGGAGGTGTGACTCTCTTCATAGTGTTGTATGTGTTTACAGGTGGAGGTGTGACTCTCTTCATAGCGTTGTATGTGTTTACAGGTGGAGGTGTGACTCTCTTCATAGTGTTGTATGTGTTTACAGGTGGAGGTGTGACTCTCTTCATAGCGTTGTATGTGTTTACAGGTGGAGGTGTGACTCTCTTCATAATGTTGTATGTGTTTACAGGTGGAGGTGTGACTCTCTTCATAGTGTTGTATGTGTTTACAGGTGGAGGTGTGACTCTCTTCATAGTGTTGTATGTGTTTACAGGTGGAGGTGTGACTCTCTTCATAGTGTTGTATGTGTTTACAGGTGGAGGTGTGACTCTCTTCATAGCGTTGTATGTGTTTACAGGTGGAGGTGTGACTCTCTTCATAGTGTTGTATGTGTTTACAGGTGGAGGTGTGACTCTCTTCATAGTGTTGTATGTGTTTACAGGTGGAGGTGTGACTCTCTTAATATATAATAATAATAATAATATATCCCATTTAGCAGACGCTTTTGTCCAAAGCGACTTACAAGTTGGCT